>NC_090390.1:24847061-24996321 GCF_036365525.1 Heterodontus francisci | reverse complement strand
TTTCAAATGAGGCTCCATTGAACAGAAGGGAGGCGGTGTTGTAGTGTTATTGTCACTGGACTAGTAACCAGAGACCCGGGGTATTGCTCTGGGGACATGGATTCAAATCCCACCACAGCAGAAGGTGGAATTTGAATTTAATTAATTAATCTGGAATTAAAAGCTAGTCTAATGATGGCCATGAATCCATTGTCGATTGTTGTAAAAACCCATCTGGTTCACTAATGTCCTTCAGGGAAGGAAATCTGCTCTCCTTACCTGGTCTGGCCTACATGTGACTTCAGGCCCACAGCAATGTGGTTAACTCTTACATGCCCTCTGAAATGGCCTAGCAAGCCACTCAGTTGTACCTAACCGCTACGAAGTCAATAAAAGGAATGAAACCGGATGGAACACCCGGCATCAACCTAGGCACCGGAAACGACAACGGCAAACCCAGCCTGTCGACTCTGCAAAGTCCTCCTTACTAACATCTGGGGGCTTGTGCCGAAGTTGGGAGAGCTGTCCCACAGACTAGTCAAGCAGTGCCTGACATAGTCATACTCACGAAATCATACCTGACAGACAATGTCCCAGACACTGCAATCACTATCCCTGGGTATGTCCTGTCCCACCAGCAGGACAGACCCACCAGAGGTGGTGGCACAGAGGTATACAGTAGGGAGGGAGTTGCCCTGGGAGCCCTGAACATCGACTCTGGACCCCATGAAGTCTCATGGCATCAGGTCAAACATGGGCAAGGTAATCTCCTACTGATTACCACCTACCGCCCTCCCTCAGCTGATGAATCAGTACTCCTCCATGTTGAACACCACTTGGAGGAAGCACGGAGGGTCAAAATCCTGGAACTCCTGTGGGTGTACCTACCTCACATGGACTGCAGCGGTTCAAGAAGGCAGCTCACCACCACCTTCTCAAGGGCAATTAGGGATGGGCAATAAATGCTGGCAAAGCCAGTGATGCCCACATCCCATGAATGAATAAAAAAGTCTCTTCAACAGAGGCCCCATCTGCCTCGAGGTGGATATAAAGATCCCACAGCACTACTCGAAGAACTGTAGCTGTTTTTCTTGATGTCCTGGCCAATATGTATACCTCAAACATCACTAAAAACAAAATAACTGGTCATGTATTTAATTGCGGGTTGTGGACCTTGCTTTGAGCAAACTGTCCGCCTCATTTTCCTACATTACAGTGACAATACTTCAAAAGGTACTTTATTAGCTGTGAAACACATTCGGATGTCCTGATGTCATGAATGGCGAGTTTTTTTTTTTCCAACTGTGCCATCTTGTGTTTGATAAACATTCAAGCTGTTGTGGTAATGCACTGGCTGCTTTTATTTCAGACTCAAGCATATTCCTTTTCGAGGTAATAAATAGAAGAGACAACCCTGGAGTGTAATTGCCTACACCCATCCGGAGCCCTCTAGTGTTCAGTTAACAATATGCAAATACCAGCCATATCATGTCACAGTGGAGAGGTGCAGAATGAAGACTGGGTGCTTACACACAGGAAAGGAAGAAACATTGGAAGCTAGGTCACAGCATGCAGTGGTCACAGAGCTCCTGAGAGCTCCAAAGGTTTTGTACTCCTTTCAGGCAGAGATGTTGGGTTGCAAGGAAGGGGTAAAGTAATTTCAAACCATACAGCAACTTCTTCCTGTAAAAGTAAAGCCAAGTTAAATGACTATCCCAGAAATGAAGTCAGAAATCCCCTCCACCGTTAGATTGCAGCAAAAGCAATTCTTGCACACTCACCGACAGTCAACACAAGTCCAAACTAGAAAAAGTACTTTGTTGGATCCACAGCAGAATTGGCAGAGTGTTTGATAATAGAAATGTCAAACACTATATCAATAACAAAACCGCCCACCTATATTTTTTAGATTATTTTTATTCATAGGGCATAAATTTTCATGATTCTATAATCTTAATTAAACTTGATCACTTCAAACCAAGGCAGATGTGTTAAGTTCCAGCCAATGCAGGCTCTCTACAATAAAGAAAGGCTTGCATTTATGTAGTGTCTTTCACGACCTCGGGCCGGGGGGGGGGGGGGGGGGGGGGCATCCCAATACACTTTACAGCCAATGCAATACATTTCAAATTGGCTGCCACAATTCCAACATTATAACCGTGACTATACTTCTCTCTGGATTTAAATGCAAGTCGTCTTTACTATTGGCTTTTAAAATATTGAAGGCGATGACAACTGAGGGGCCTGCACATGAATGGTCACTCTGCACATAGCTTTTCTGACATGTTTTCCTCAAACAATTTTGTTTACATGGCTCTGCTGTGAAGCCCAAGTAAAATACAGCCCCCAGCTGCAAAGGCCAGGAAATTAATAAATTTCCCCAAGACTGGATGAAGGGGAATTTATGACCTTTAAGTTCAACTGGGAAATTTGCAGTGCAGCTGTGGTGTTGGATGGGAGTCCCACACAGCTAGGTTTAATTGCTTTTGCAAAAGTGGTGGCATATTTTATGTTAAGTAACTTGAAGGGGAGTCAGTGTAAACATTTTATTAAACTTGGTGACCCAACATACCAAAGTATTGAACTTAACTGAAATGATGTCCACACCATCAAGAGAACTAGTGTCAATAAACTTATCTGCAACACTAGCTGCACTAGATTTCGTTGAGGAACATATGGTCTCATGTAACCAGCATTTCAACAGCTCTTGACCTTCAAAACTTCCTAAAAAACAGTAAGCAAAGCTCCATTCTCTTTCCTTTCTGAAAATATCAACTCCCCAAAGACTACAGCTCTGTAGGTGCCTTTGGTATACCAACCAAGTTGCTATTCTCCATGTGCAAGTCCAAACCATGAGCGCCAGCAGGCTATTTGATGGCAGCAGGCATTATTGTTGTGGACCCAAGTACACTTTCCACGGGGGGGGCACTAGACAGCAAATCAAAGTAAGAACTATGATTTTTGCTTCTTTACCTAGCCCAGGGGTACGGAGTACAATTATTTCCCATTTATTATCACACCAACTGAGGTCAGATAATTCAGAACTGAATCCAAGACCTCCTGAGCCCTACGTCACAGCTAAATGTGCTTATTGAGCCAGTCAGGTTGCCAACTCTGGTTGGATGTTTCCCTAGAGGTTTTATCACATGACCTTGTGTCTCTAAATGCTCCAACTCCACACTCCCACAATTGGTCAACCAGCTTTCCCAAGCCAATTCACCAGCGAGCAGACCCTTCATTGCCCGACTGAAGGATTGTCGTCTGTCAAACAGCCTTTCCCCTGCCTTCGCCAATATTTTCATAATTAAGAAACCAAAGGGCTCAAAGAAACATGTTTTTAAAAGTGTTGCTTTGATTTTGCTCGTCACACTTCCTTGGAGATTCCAGTACAATGCTGGAGAATTGGAGACCCGCGCCAGCTGTGGGGTGAGTGGGATGGCAGTTCTGTACTTGTGTTTTAAGTAAATGTACACAGAGCTTGTCCTACTCTAACTCAAGCAGGCAGTAAGTGGCCACATATTGGGTGAAAAATGAAGTAATACAAATGAATCAACAGAACCATCCAGAAAGAATCACTGAACAATCCCCAACTATCTGGCTTGTTTCAGGTCGGCAGTAATAACAGTTTCTAGTGAATATCATTTGGAAGGGCAGCTTACAAAAACGTGTTTGCAGACTTGCACGGCCCATTGTTTGAGGAAACAGCTGCTGCTTTTAGACCAGGACACATTTAGGTTGGACTCTGGGAGATTGGCATCCATGAGTTTGCACTGGTGATGACTGCTCCCTTACCCCAGCAGTCGACTCAGAGGCTCCCTTTATTGGTGCAGGTGCGTGCGTGTGCATATACGTCAGTCACCGAGAGGCTCAGCCAACATTCGCTGCATGAGGAGCCGGGTCACCAATTATTGCCAGCCAAAGACGAGCCAAGTCATTTGGTAATTGTTAGTTAAATGTCTCACTCCTGGATGATTCATTTCTGGAGGGTTTTGCTGATACATTTTATGAGATGTTCAAAATGAGGAGAGATTTTGATAGATTAGGTAGAATTACATAGAACATACAGCATGGAAACAACCAAGCCACTCAAGCCTCCTCCTACCCTTTCTCATCTCACGATTACCTTCTATTCCTTTCTCCATCATACGCTTATCTAACTTCCTTTTAACTGCATCTATACTATTTGTCTCAACCCAGAGAGTGGGGAGAATGTGGAACTCATTACCACAGGGAGTGGTTAAGAAATTTCTTCTGAATTTCCTATTTGATTTCTTGATGACTATTCTCTATTGACGGTCTCTCGTTTTGCTCTTCCCAAGTAGAAACATTCTCCGAGTCTACTCTGTCAAAACCTTTCATAATTGTGAAGATTGCTATTAAATCACCTCTCAGCCTTCTCTATTCAAGACAAAAGAGCCCTAGCCTGTTCATCCTTTCCTGATAGATATAACCTCTCCCTCTCCAGTGTCCTTTTTATATGTTGACTAGAATTGTACACAGTACTCCAATTGTAGTTTAGTTTAATCAAGGCTCAATATAAAGTAAAACATAAACTTCTCCAGTTTTCCATTCTAACCCTCTAGAAATAAATCCTGGTGCTTTGCTCGCTTTCGTTATGGCCGTATAAGTCTGTGTCGCTACTTTTAGCGATTTGTCTATTTGTACTCCCAGATCCCTTTGCTCCTCTTATTTAGATTCTTATTTTCCAAGTAATATATGACCTTCTTACAATTCTTCCTGAAATATACTCAAACTTATGTACTGAATTTAATTTGCCAATTATCTGCCCATTCCCCAAGTTTATTAATTAATTTCTGTAATTTGCTGCAGTCCTCCTCAGTATTGACTATCCCCCCCCCCCCCCCCCAATTTGGTGTCTTCTGCACACTGTGTTTTCGACTCCAAAGCCTAAATGATGAATATAAATTGTGAACAAGTGGTCCCAGCACTGATACTTATGGGATACCACTTTCCAGCTACTCTTTAACCCTGCTCTCTGTCTGTCGTGCATTGTTTCCACTGGCAGAAGCATTAATAACCAGAAGAGACAGATTTAACATAATTGGCAAAACAAACAGAAGGGAGATATGGAGTTTTTGTTTTAAAACACAGCAAGTTGTGTGGTGGAAGCAGATTCAATTGGATATTTCAAAAAGGAATTGGATAAATACCTGAAAAAAAAAAATTAAGGTTATGGGGAAAAAGCAAGGGAGTGGAACTAATGGGATAGCTCCAAGAGCTGGCAGAGGCACATAACCTGAATGACCTCTTCCTCTGCTGTGTGACTCTATGATTTCACACTGTATTTGAAATGTGCGGCTTAAATAATAAGTTATAATATACCCAGAGCGGTACCTCAAAACACCACTACTGTCGAATCATAAGAGCTCAAAGATGCTCCGCAGGATGAGACGTGTTAACCGCATATCAACGCTTGCTAAACTAAGTTCTATGCAGACATTTTTTTTTTTAAAAAGGCTGGAAATGTGTTGTGATCCAAACTAACTTATGAGGCAAAGAACTAGCCAAGAATGGTCTCGTTAAAAAGTCACTTAGTGCAGTCCAGCTTCTCTGGTTATAAAGTGGTAATTATTATTACTAATTACTTATTACAAAATATTTTAGTTAAATGTAGTCAATAGCGTCAACTTCAATAGCAAAGGAATTGTAGCAAAATATTCAAAACAATCACAAAGGACAAAGTTGGTTAACACTCGGAAAGACAGTACAGATTCAAGAAGGGAGATCATGCTCATCCTAACCTTATGACATTTTCCGAAGGTGCTACTGTATGGCAGTTGCTTTATATTTGTATCTACATACAGCTTTTGACAAAGTTCCATTTGTTAGTTGCACCATGTTTCATGGTTATAGTAAGCAGCTATGGAGGACGACGTGGTGAAATATGGTGGACAGAATACTGGTTTTAAAATAGGATACACCGAGGAAAGAGGATATGAGCTTAGTCCCACACGAGTCATTCATGGGACCGCTAATGATCTGAAGAAGGGTATTGCCAACAAAAATACCCAGATTTGCAGATGTAGCTAAAATAGTTGGTGAAACATAAAGGCAAACAATCAAACTGCATTCATAATCTTTTAGGCAACTGGACAAGTAGGTGGATAGGAGATCCATTTGTTAGCAGGATCGGTGGTCTAATGTCAGCATCAACCCCCAAGCCAACATTCCCAGCATCGAAGTGTTAATCACCCAAAACAGCTTTACTGGGCAGGCCACGTCACTCACATGCTTGACACCAGGCTCTCGAAGCAACTGCTCTACTCTGAGCTTGGCCACACCAAAGACTCCCATGAGGACAGAGGAAACGCTTTAGGGACATTCTCAAGACATCTCTGAAGAAATTCAAAATACCCATCAACTCGTGCGAGTCCCTGTCCCTTAACCGCTCAAAGTGGAGAAGCATTCGGGAAGGTACCAAGCACCTCGCTGAGATTTCGACGGGAAGGCCACGTCCAGGCAGTGGAAGGAGTGCACAGCGCACCAGCCCCCCCCACCCACCCACCACCGCCCCCCCCCCCCCACCCAAGTAACTTGCCTATCCAACTTTTCAAACACCACTTAATCCACATGATAGAGTCTGCAGTTCGCACATCGGACTCGTTAGCCATGTTAGAACACACTGAACCAGAGTAGAAGCTAGGCATCCTCAGTGCAGCGGGACTGCTTAAGGTAGTGGTGGACAAACTGTCCTCACAGTGCTTACCAATTCAAAAAGAAATGAAGTGCTGTACTGAATTGCATTAGCAGAGATATAGAATCCAAATCAAAGAGATTGCTTCTGTACGAGTAATTGTTCAGAGAGGTACTGTGCTCTCTCCTGATCACCTATTCATATTATTGGAGTTGAGGATGTGAAGCTGAGAATCAAATTGATCCTGGGCATCAGGATTTCAACTTGCAAGGAAAGAGTAAAGAAAGTGGATTTGATCTCTGAACCAGAAATGACTTTGGAAAGTTTTCAAGCTTGACCAAGTTTTCAAGGTAGACAAAGTTGATTCAGACAAATTGTTCACCCCGGTGAAGACTTTGCGGGGCAGAAACACAAATTACATTTGATAAGTTAGGAGCATAAAAAAGGTAGAACTATTGCACTCAAGAGCAATAGAGCTGTGGAATAAATCACCATGGAGAGTCATTGGAGGGAATAGTTTAAATGACCTCAAGAAGCAATTAGATGCAATTCCAGACACAGAAGTGATTTAACAATACGGCAAGAGAGAAGGTATATGGTGTTATGCTGAATCAAAATAGATGGGTTTATGTTGCCCAACAGCCTATTAATGTCTTTGAAGGTTTTGTTTGAAATGATTTGGGTGTAAGTTTGTGTCCAGGATATAAATGATATTTATACAATTTCACTTTTAACTCAATGAAAACTCCCTTGTAGACTACTTACAGTGCAGTCAGTCTACTGCACTAAGGCCAGAGTCACCGTTGCCCAGCAGTAAAAATATCTGTTAAATCCAACATGTGCAAGTTTGCTGTTTCCAGTCTAATTAATCCCTAATATTTTTGGGACCTTTATTAATATGATTTGGACACAGATGATCACAATGCTGGACTCATCACACTAACCTTTATGTATGGAATTTTGAGGACTATCTGAACTTCATTTAATATTATTTGTTCTTAGGCTGTAGGTGACACTGGCAAGGATGTATTTATTGTCCATCCCTAGTTGCCCTGAGGTGGTGGTGAGGGCAATCTCCTTTAACTGCTGCAATGCTCAATCGTATTTTTTTAAAAACCAATTGGAGTGGCTTTCGAGGCCTCTTCAGAGTCAGGACACTGGAGTCACATGTAGGCTGAAAAGGTGAGGACCATGTTCCCTTCCCTGAAATACTTGGGTTTTTAAAACAACATTCCAGAAACTTTCATGGTCATTTTATTCCTGGTGACAATCACAAAATTACCAAATTTGTTGACTTCAGTTTGACAATTTGCCATGGCTGAATTTGAACTCACAACCTTTGAAATGCTAGTCCCGAAACATAAACTCTACAGAATCATATCTTTTAATGTTGCAGTATCAACAAAGTAACTAAAAAAAAAAGACACAAACACAATTTTTAAAAAAATATTCTTTATTGTATACTCAGAATCAAAGGATGGAGTTGAACAATTTGGTCTTCCTCTACCTCTGCAAGCTCCGAATCAGCTGTGTTCTTGCTACACTAAGTTTAACATAGCTAGAAGCCATGTGTAGGAGGTGAATTCCATTTATTTCATTTGACTTGTTTTTGGATAAATCTTGTGACTTCTCTAATGATCGAATATGAAAGTACCAACTGGGCAGAACACAAGCAAACAGAAAATTTTCCAAAATATTCAGTGCATTTCTTTTTGCAAAGAATACACAAGATCATTGAAGATTTTGTTTTGAAATAGATGGTGGCATAAAATCCATTTCAACAGCAAAAAAATTACTCTGTTACCGACCAAGGTTAAAAAATGCTACAGTAGACACACAGCATGCCAGTACCAGGGCACTTAGTGACTGCAGTTTAACAGAAAGAATGCATTCATTTCTCATAATTATGTTTTTGTAGGTTAAAGGGTTAGTCACATGACATAGAAAAATCTTACATTTGCCAAGGTTAATACTGAATTAATATGTGAGGAGCTACTCGCCCCAGACAACCATGTATAAGGCATACACAAGACCTATGAAATGTGGAGATAAATGCACCCGTTAACAGCATTGATTTCCTGTATGTACATAGCACATAGCTAACAAAATTGATGTTTCACAAACATTTTTCACGTAACACTATTGTTTGATCAAAAGCCAGTTCTAGAACACAGCTCTGTAGAATAGCAAAAAGCAAGTCAAAAATCAAAACAACTTGCAAGTGATCATGCACATTACAACATGTTACATTTTCAACACCCATGTGTGCAAGTTAATCTTACATTGCTATAGCTTTGATTGAACCAGACAAGCAGGTATTATATAAAACTTCAGTTAGAGCACACTTGGAGTACTGTCCACAGTTCTGGTTTCCATATGACAAAAAAAAAGGATAGCAAGGCACTAGATGAACCGCAAAAAAAGGATGACACCAGAACTGAGAGGTTATAGCTATCAGGGGATAGTCAACAGGTTGGGGCTCTTTTCTCCAGAAAAGAGGAATGAAGGGTGACCTGATAGAGGTCTTAAAATTTTTTGAAGGGCTTTTACATGGTATTTACAGCATAGAAACAGGTAATTCAGCCCAAGAGGTCCATGCTAGTGCTTATGCTCCACCTAAGTCTGCTGCCATGATAAAAACAAGAAATGCTGGAAATGCTTAGCAGGTATTTTGCTTTTATTTAAGTCTGCTGCCATCCTTCTTCATTCAATCCCATCAAAATATACTTCTATTCCTATTTCCCTCACATGTTTATCTTGCTTCCACTTAATTGCATCTATGCTATTTGCCTCAACTACTTCTGGCAAGAGAACTTTCCACATTCTAACCTTTCTCTGGGTAAAAGTTTTTTTCCTGAATTCCCTATTGGATTTATTAATAACTATCTTATTTATGGACTCTAGTTCTAGTCTCCACTGCAAGTGGAAACATCTTGACTTCATCTATCACTTGTGGGGGAGTCCAAAACTGGGGTCATAAATATAAGATAATCACTAACAAATTCAATCGGAGAATACAGGAGAAACTTATTTACCCAAAGAGAGTGGTTATAATGTGGAACTTACTACCACGTGGAATAGCTGAGGTGCCTTGCAGGACGCATTTTATGGGGAAACCTAGAAATAAATGAGAAAGGAATAGAAGGATTGTAGTTGATAGACAAGGTAGAGTGGGAGGAGATTTGTGCAGAACATGAGCACCAGAATAGACCTGTTGGGCCAAATGTCCTGTTTCTGTGCTGTAAATTCTACGTATTGTCAATGCTGAATTTCGGGTGTGCGCACAGACTAGTGAGAAATGGCAGCTGTGGGATTATCACCCACTTGACTGAACTGGAAGGAAACATGTGCAGTCAGCCACATTCAATAAAGGGGTGAGAAATTTCCTGTCCGTGTGAAGGCTGGAGTTCAGCACCTGGGGGAAAACCATGTGCCAGCAGCTCACAAGAAATGATAGGAAAATATATAATGGTGCGGAACTTAATGGTAAGGAGCCTTATATGGGGAGAGGAAAGAAATAGTTCCAACTTTGTTTTTTTTTTAAAAAGCCTTAGACATTTTTACTGTGTATTCCAGCCTTTGGGGACATTAAAACAAGGGAAAGCAATATCCACTGGCTGATATATGGACTATTTCAGTTTGACAGATTGGAGAAGACCAGGGAACTTGCATTAAAACAGCGAGAGAGTAGGAATAAACTGGACGTTGGACTGTTCTTCGGCTCCCAAAGAGTAATGAGCCTCTGAAATACATTGTTGCTTGGAGTATTGACTCTGTACTTACCTTGAAGAGGGACTTAAACCAGTTCTCATCTTGGGCAGAGATCACAGAATCGTTACAGCACAGAAGGAGGCCAGTTGGCCCAGCGTGGCTGCATCTCTCCAAATGAGCAATTCGCTTGGTGCCATTCCCCCGCCTTCTCCCCGTAATCATTCACATCCTTCTTTTTCATATAACAGCCTAAAACCCTCGAGTGCTTCAACTGAACCTGCCTCCACCACACACTCAGGCAGTGCATTCCAGATCTTAACCACTCGCTGTGTGAAAAAGTTTATTTTCACGTACTTTCTGCTTCTTTTACCAATTACTTTAAATCTGTGCCCTCTCGTTCTAAATTTTCTCATGAGTGCCAACAGTTTCTCCTTATCTACTCTGTCCAAACCCCTCATGATTTTGAATAACTATCAAGTCACCTCTCAGCCTTCTCTTCTTCTCCAAGGAAAACAGTCTTAGCTTCTCCAATCTATCTTCATAACTGAAGTTCCTCACCCCTGGAACCATTCTCGTGAGTCTTTTCTATACTCTCTCCAACGTCCTCATATCTTTCCTAAAGTGCAGCGCTGAACTGCGTCATTTATATAAACGACATAGATGACTATGTGGGGGGGTAGAATCAGTAAGTTCTCGGATGACACAAAGATTGGCCGAGTGGTTAACAGTGAGGTGGAGTGTCTTAGGTTACAGGAAGATATAGTCGGGATGGTCAAATGGGCAGAAAAGTGGCAGATGGAATTTATTTAACGCTGAAAAGTGTGAGGTGATACACTTTGGAAGGAGTAATGTGACACGGAAGTATTCAATGAATAGCCTGATACTGGGAAGTTCCGAGGAACAAAGGGACCTTGGTGTGTTTGTCCATAGATCTCTGAAGGCAGAAGGGCAGGTTAATAGGGTGGTGAAAAAAGCATATGGGACACTTGCCTTTATCAATCGAGGCATAGATTACAAAAGCAGGGAGGTCATGTTGGAGTTGTACAGAACTTAGGTAAGGCCACAGCTGGAGTACTGTGTGCAATTCTGGTCGCCACATTATAGGAAGGATGTGATTGCACTGGAGTGGGTGCAGAGGGGATTCACCAGGATGTTGCCTGGGATGGAACATTTAAGTTATGAAGAGAGGTTGGATAGGCTTGGGTTGTTTTCACTGGAGCAGAGAAGACTGAGGGGTGACCTGATCGAGGTGTACAAGATTATGAGGGGCATGGACAGGGTGAATAGGGAGCAGCTGTTCCCCTTAGTTGAAAGGTCAGTTACGAGGGGTCACAAGTTTAAGGTGAGGGGCGGGAGGTTTAAGGGGGATTTGAGGAAGAACTTTTTTTTACCCAGAGGGTGGTGACGGTCTGGAATGCCCTGCCTGGGAGGGTGGTAGAAGCAGGTTGCCTCACATCCTTTAAAAAGTACTTGGATGAGCACTTGGCACATCATAATATTCAAGGCTATGGGCCAAGTGCTGGCAAATGGGATTAGGTAGACAGGTCAGGTGTTTTAATGCATCGGTGCAGACTCGATGGGCCGAAGGGCCTCTTCTGCACTGTATTATTCTGTGATTCTGCAATACTCCAGCTGAGACCGAACTAGTGTCTTATACAAGTTCAAAATAACTTGCTTGTTCTTGTACTCTATGCCCCTATTAATAAAGCCTAGGATACTGTATGCTTTATTAACTGCTCTCTCAACCTGTGCTGCCAACTTTAGTGACTTATGCACATATACACCCAGGTCCCTCTGCTCCTGCACCCCCTTTAGAATTGTACCCTTTATTTTATATTGTCTCTCTATATTCTTCCTACCAAAATAAATCACTTCACATTTCTCCGCATTGAACCGGAACTGCCACTTGTCCGCCCAATCCACCAACTTATCTACATCCTTTTGAAGTTCGGCATTATCCTCCTCACAGTTCACAATGCTTCCAAGTTTCTGATCATCCACAAACGTTGAAATTGTGTCCTGTACACCAAGGTGTAGGCCATTAATATACATCATGATAAGCAAGGGTCCCAACACTAACCCCTGGGGAACTCTGTTACAAACCTTCCTCCAGACCAAAAAACATCCATTAACTACTACTCTAATAAAAAGGCAAATGTTTTTTTTTAAAGATGACACTTGCTTCACTTGTTCTCAGATTGGTTTCAATTGCCTGAAGAGGTCAATTATCCAGAGTATTTTTCTCATTATTGGTCGTGGGTTTTTCTCTTTTATTACCATCTACCACCCTCCCTCAGCTGATAAATCAGTACTCCATGTTAAACACCACTTAAAAGAAGCATAGAGGATAGCAAAGGCACAGAATATACTCTAGGTGAGGACTTCAAAGTCCATCACCCAGAATAGCTCAGTAGCACCACTACTGATCGGGTTGGCAGAGTCCTGAAGGAGATATCTACCAGACTTGGCATGTGGCAGGTGGTGAGGGAACCAAGAGAGAAAAACCTACTAGTACTTGTCCTCACCAATCTACCTGTCACAGATGCATCTATCCATGACAGTGTTGGCAGGAGTGACCACCACACAATTATTGTGGAAACAGTTCCGTCTTCACACCACTGAAGACATCCTCCATCGTGTTGTATGGCACAGCTAAATGGGATAGGTTCGGAACAGATATAGCAGCTCAAAACTGGGCATACATTTGGAGCTGCCGGTATCAGAAGCAAAATTGTATTCTACCACAATCTGGAACATGGCTCGATATATCCTTCATTCAACCATCAAGCCAGGGGTTCAATGAAGAGTATAGAAGAGCATGCCAGAAGTAGCAGCAGGCATTCCTAAAAATGAGGTGCCAACCTGCTGAAGCTATAACACAGGACTACAGGCAGACTAAACAGAAGTAGCATGCTATAGACAGAACTAAGCAATTGCGCAACCAACAGATTAGATCATAACTCTGCAATCCCGTCACATCCAGTCATGAATGGTGGTGGACAATTAAACAACTAACTGGAGGAGTGGGTGGGGGGGTGCGGGGAGGGCTCCATGAACATCCCCATCCTGCAAAATCAAGGCTGAAGTACTCACATCTTCAGCCAAAGTGCTGAGTGCATGATCCATCTTCACTTCTTCCAGTGTTCCCCATCACAGCAGCCAGTCTTTAGCCAATTCAATTCATACCACATGATACCAAGAAACAGCTGAACGCACTGGATACAGCAAAGGCTCTAGGTGCCAACATCCAGCAGCAGCACTGAAGATGTGCTCCCAAACTAGCTGCTCCTCTAACCAAGCTGTTCTAGTACAGCTACAATGGTATCTAGCCAAAAGACAACAGTAACTTGTATTTCTAAAGTACCATCCACATAATAAAATGTCTCAAGGCGTTTTACAGGAGCATTATAAAACAAAGTACGACACCAAGCCACATAAGGAGCTATTAGGTCAGATGACCAAAAGCTTGATCAAAGAGGTATGCTTTAAGGAGTGTCTTAAAGGAGGAAAGCGAGATAGAGAGACAGAGATTTAGGTAGAGAAATCCAGAGCCTAGGGCCCCCCAGCTGCTGAAAGCACAGCCACCAATGGTAGAGTGATGAAAATCGGGGAGGCTTAGGAGGCGGGAAACAGAGGAGTGCAGATATCTTGGAGGGTTGTGGGGCTGGAAGAGATTACAGAGAAAGGGAGGGATGAGGCCACGGAGGGATTTGAAAACAAGGATAAGTTGTTTAAAATTGAGACGTTGCTTAACCAAGCAGCAACGTCGGTCAGTGAGCACAGTGGTGATAGATGAATGGGACTTGGTGCGAATGAGGACGCAGGCAGCCGAGTTTTCGATGGAATCATATTTATAGAGAATTGAACATGGAAGGTAGGTTAGGTCTGCATTCAAGTAGTCAAGTCTGGAGGTAACAAAGGCATGGATGAGGGCTCAGCAGCAAATGAACTGAGGTAGGGGCAGAGTCAGGCAATGCTACAGAAGTGATAATAGCTGGTCTTAGTGATGTTGTGAATGTTGTTGGAAGTTCATTTCAGGATCAAATATGACACAAAGGTCATGAAACTTCTGGTTCAGCCACAGACAGGCAGTCACCAGGGAGAGGGAGCAGAGTTTGTGATGAGGACTGAAGACAGTGGCTTCGGTCTTCCAAGTATTTAATTGGAGGAAATTTCTGCTCATCCAGTTGGACAAGAAGTCTGGAGAATTTAGAGACAGTGGAAGAATTCAGAGAGGTGGTAGTGGTGGTGAGGTAGAGATGGGTGATGTCAGTGCACATGTGGAAGCTCTGTTTTCAGACGAGGTCACCGAGACGCATGATGTAGATGAGAAATGGGGCGGAGGGCAGGGGGGGTGGCCAAGTATAGATCCTTGGTGGACACTAGAGGCAACTGTGCAGGAATAGGAAGAGAAGACATTGCAGATGACTCTCAAAAATTGAAAATTGCCCAAGTATGTCCAGTCCACAAAAAACAGGACAAATTCAATTTGGCCAATTACTGCACCATTAGTCTATCACCAGCAAAATGATGAAAACATGTTCTTGACAGTGCTTTCAAGTGACACCTACTCACCAATAACCAGCTCACCCATGTTCAGTCTGGGTTCCGCTTGGACCATTTGGCTTCAGGTTTAATCACAGCCTTGGTCCAAACATAGACAAAAGAGCTGAATTCCAGAGGAGAGGTAAAAGTGACTGCCCTCGACATCAAGGAAGCAATTGACTGAGTGCAGCATCAAGGAGCCTCAGCAAAATTGAAGTCAATGGGAATCGGGGGAAAACTCTCCATTTGCTGGAATCTTACATAGCGCAAAGGATGATGGCATGATCATTGGAGACCAATCAACTCAGCCCCAGGACATCACTGCAGGAGTTTCTCAAGGCAATGTCCTTGACCCAACCATCTTCAGCTGCTTCATCAATGACCATTGTACAATCAGGAGTGGGGATGTTCACTGATGATTGCAGTGTACAATTCCATTCACAACTCCTCAAATAATGAAGCAGTCCATGCTCACATGCAGCAAGACCTAAACAACATTCAGGCTTGGGTTGATAAGTGTCAAGTCACATTAGTGCCACACAAGTACCAGACAATGACCATCTCCAACAAGAGTGTCTAACTACTCCCCACCTTGATATTCAACAGCATTACCATTGCCATATCCCCCACCATGAATGTCCTGGGAGACACCACTGACCAGAAACTTAACTGGACCAGCCTTATAAATACTGTGGCTACAAGAACAGCAGGTTAGAATTTGAATAGTCTGTGGTGAGGGACTCACCGCCTGTCTCTCCAAAGCCTAAGTCAGGAGTGAGATGCACTTCCCTGGATGACTGCAAGTCCAATAACACTCAAGAAGCTTGACAACACCCAGGACAAAGCAG
This sequence comes from Heterodontus francisci, assembly GCF_036365525.1. Taxonomy (NCBI): domain Eukaryota; kingdom Metazoa; phylum Chordata; class Chondrichthyes; order Heterodontiformes; family Heterodontidae; genus Heterodontus; species Heterodontus francisci. The sequence continues at coordinate 24,980,583 of NC_090390.1, read as the reverse complement.
TCTGCTTAGAATGATAGAAAGTTTACAGCACTGATGGAAGCCCTTGAGCTCTTGGTGTCACTGCTAGCTCTCTGCATGGGTAACTCAGGTAGTCCCACTCCACTGCTCTTTCCCCTGCAGATTTCTCTTCATTTAATCATCCAATTCCCTTTTGAAAGTCATGATTGAATCTGCCTCTACGACACTTGCAGGCAGTGCATTCCAGATCCTAAACAATCACTGTGGAAAAGGTTTTTCCTTATGTCCCCTTTGGTTCTTTTGCCATTTCACTGTAAATTGGTGCTCATGGTTCTCGATCCTTTCATCACTAGGGACAGTTTCATCCTATCTACTCAGCCCAGACTCCACATGATTCTGAGCTCCTCTAACAAGTCTCCCCTCAACCTTCTCATCTAAGCAGAACAGCCTCAGCTTCTCCAATCATTCACCATAACTGAAGTCCATGATCCCTGGAACCATTCTCATGAATCTTTGCTGCACCCTCTCCAAGGCCTTCTCAGCCTTCCTAATGTACGGTGCCCAGAAATGGATACAATACTCCAGTTGAGGCTGAGCCATTGTTTTTATAAAGGTTCATCATAATTTTCTGGCTTTTTGTACTCTGTGCCTCTATTTTTAAAAAGGCCAAGATCCCATATGCCTTATTAACCACTTTCTCAATCTGCCCTACCACCTTCAATGATTTGTGCACATATACCCCCAGTTCCCTCTGCTCCTGCTCCCCCTTTAGAATTGCATCCTTTATTTTATATTTCCTCCCCTCATTCTTCCTACCAAAATGGATGACTTCACACTTATCTGCATTAAATTTCATCTGCCACGTGTCTGTCCATTCCACCAGCCTGTCTATGTCCTCTTGAAGTCTATCACTATCCTCCTCACAGTACACAATACTCCCAAGCTTTGTCATCTGAAAATTTTGTGCCCTGTACACTGAAATCTAGGTCATTAATAGATATCAAAAAAGTAGGGGTCCTAGTACCAACTCCTGGGGAACCCCACCGTATACCTCCCTCCAGTTTGTAAAACTGTTCACCACTACTCTCTGCTTCATGTCACTCAGCCAACTTTCTATCAATGATACCACCGTCCTTTTTATTTCATGGGCTTTGACTCTGCTGACAAGTTTGTTATGTGGCACTTTATCAAATCAAATGTCCATGTATATCATATCAACCACATATCCTCATCACCCTCTGTTACCTCAAACACTCAACAAATCCATGTTGGATTTCCTTAATTAATCCACCCTTGTCCAAGTGACCATTAAGATTGCCCTGGATTATAGTTTCCAAAAGTGTTTCTACCACTGAGGTTAAACTGACTAGCCTGCAGTTGCTAGGCTTATCCTTACACCCTTCAAGAAAAGGGGATAATATTTGCAATTTTCCCGTCCTCTGACATCACCCCTGTGTCTAAGGGGAATTGGAGAATTATTGCCAGTGCTTCTGCAACTTCAACCTTATTTCCCTCAGTAACCTCGGAGGCTGGTAGACTTTAAAGTACAGCCGAATACCTCCTCTATCAATTTTTAGCCCATCCAGTGTCTCAACTGCCTCCTGGTTCATTATGACTTGGGCAACATCTTTTTCCTTGGTAAGGATTGATGCAAAGTACTCATTTAGTACCTCAGCCATGCCCTCTACCGCCATGCATAAATCCTCTTTTTAGTCCCTGAACAACCCCAGCAATCCTTTTACTACCTATATCCGTATAGAAGACTTCTTGATTCCCTTTCATATGTTAGCTGCCAGTCTCTTCTCATATTCTCGCTTTGCTCCTCTACTTTTTTTCACTTCCCCTCTGAGCTTCCAATATTCAGCCTGGTTCTCACCTGTATCAACAACTTGACATCTATCACATGCCCCCTTATCAGCTTCATCTCACTCTCCATCTCTTTGATCATCCAGGGAGCTCTGGCTTGGTTTGTCTTACCTTTCCTCCTTGTGGCAATATACCTCGCCTGTACCCCAACCATCTCCTCTTGAAAGGCAGCCATTGTTCAGTGACAGTTTTACCTGCCAATCTTTTGCTCCAATTTACCTGGGCCAGATCAGTTTGCAGCCCACTGAATTTGGTCCTCTCCCAATTAATTATTTTTCCTCTGAATTTATCTTTGTCCTTTTCTATAACTAACTTAAACCTTATGATACTATGATCACTGTCCCCTAAATATTCCCATACTCAATTGATCCACTTGACCCACCTCATTCCCCAGAACCAAATCAAACAATGCCTCCTTCCTCATTGGGCTGCAAACATACTGATCAAGAACATTCTCCTGACCACTTCAGAAACTCTTCTCCCTCTCAGCCCTTTACACTAATACTATCCCAGTCTATATTGGGATAATTAAAGTCCATGAAAACTACTCAATAGTTTTTACACCTCTCTAGTTTCCTTGCAAATGTGTTCCTCTATATCTTTCCCACTAGTTAGTGGCCTATTAGAATACACCCAGTAGCATAATGCTACCTATAGAACCATAAAAAAGTTACAGCACAGAAAGAGGCCATTCAGTCCATGGTGTCTGCACCGGCTGAAGAAACTAGCTGTCCAATCTATTCCCACCTTCCAGCACCTGGTCTGGAGCCTTGCAGGTTACAACACTTCAGGTGCAGGTCCAGGTACCTTTTAACTGAGTTGAGGGTTTCTGCCTCCACCACCATTCCAGGCAGTGAATTCCACACACCCACCCCCCTTTGGGTAAAAACATTTTTCCTCAAGTCCCTTCTAATCAATCTACCAATCACCTTAAATCTGTGCCCCTGGTAATTGATCTCTCCACTAGGAGAAACAGGTCATTCCTGTCTACTCTATCTAGGCTCCTCATAATTTTGTACACTTGAATTAAGTCACCCCTCAGCTCTAAGGAAAACAACCTTAGCTGATCCAATCTTTCTTCATAGCTGCAACTTTCAAGCCCTGGCAACATTCTTGTAAATCTCCTCTGTACTCACTCCTGTTATGTGGTGACTAGGACTGTACACAATACTCCAGCTGTGGCCTAACCAGCATTTTATATAGTTCCAGCATTATATCCCTGCTTTTGTATTCTACTCCTTGGCCAATAAAGAAAAGCATTCCATATGCCTTCTTAACGACTATCTACCTGTCCTGCCACCTTCAGGAACCTATGGACATGCACTCCAAGGTGTCTCACTTTCTCTATCCCTCTCAATATCCTCCCGTTTATTGTGTATTCCCTTGCTTTGTTTGCCCTTACCAAATGCATTACCTCACACGTCTCCAGATTGAATTCCATTTGCCACTTTTCCGTGCACTCAACCAAACCATTGGTATTATTCTGGAGTCTACAGCTATCCTCTTCACGGTCAATTTTAGTGTCATCTGCAAATTACCCAATCATGCCTCCCATATTTAAGTCTAAAGCATTAATATATACCACAAACAGCAAGTGACCCAACACAGCCCTGTGGAATGCCACTGGAAACCGCTTACCATTCGCAAAAAACATCAGTCAATTATTACCCTTTGTTTGTTGTCACTGAGCCAATTTCGGATCCAACTCGCCTCATTCCCCTGTATCCCATGGGCTTTTACTTTTCTGACCAATCTGCCATGTGGGTCCTTGTCAAATGCCTCACTAAAATCCATGTAGACAACGTCCACTGCACTACCTCTATTTGTTTCTTAGCTCTAACCAAATAGATTCTGCCTTGGCCCACCTCACACCTTAATGCAGGCACCCTGCCTCTTTTCTTTCCTGAATACCTTGTATCCAGGAATATTTAGTACAGAGTCCTGCCCTTTTTTGAGCCAGCTCTACATTATTGTCACATCATACTCACGTGGCTACCAGTGTCTGCAGCTCACCAACCTTATTTGCCACACTCTGTGCTTTCACATACATGCACAGTAAACCTAATTTAGGCCAAATTGCATGCCCTCTTACTCTGACCCCACCCAATACCTTATTATTTCTTGCTGTAGTGCTATCTGTCTCTCTCTCAACCTTCTGTGTGCCTTGTTTATCCTTTCTCATGTTCCCAACTCACTGCCAAATTAGTTTAAACCCTTCTCAATAACACTAGCAAACTGCTCTGCAACGACATTGGTCCCAATCCCATTTAGGTGCAAGCCGTCCAGCCTGTACAGGTCCCATCTCTCCTAAAGTCAGTCTCAAAGTCCAAGAATCTATTGCCCTCCCTCCTGCACCATCTCTGCAACCACACATTCATCTGTTCTACTTTCCTTATTTCTATACTCACTAGTAGGTGGCAACGGGAATAATCTGGAGATTACTATCTTGGAGGTCCTGCTTGTTAGTCCCCTTCATAGCTCCTTAAATCTGCCTGCAGGACTTCATCCCTCTTTCTACTTACGTCATTGTTAGTGATATGGACCACGCCCACTAGCCATTCACCCTCCCTGCTCAAAAGAGCTCTGCAGCCACTCAATGACATCCTTGACCCTTGCACCAAATCTGCAGACATAGAAACATTTGTCTGTTCGCCTAACTATGGAATCCCGATCACTATGCTTTCCCATTCTTCCTCCTGCCCACCCCACCCCTCTCCATGCAGTTGAGTCACTCGTGGTGACGTGGACCTGGCTTTGGCTGCACTCTCCAGAGCAGCCATCACTCTCACCAGTATTCAGAGGTTGGAGCGAGAGATGCACTCATGGAACTCCTGCACTAACTTACTGGTCTTCCTTGACTGCCTGGCGGTCACCAGCACTCTCTAAAGCTGTGGGGTGACCACATCCAGAAACTTGCTATCCACAAAACTCTCAGCCTTGCAGATGCACTGCAGTGATTCTAGCTGCTGCCCAAGCTTCTTCAGCTGATAATATTTCATGTACAACTGATTGTCTGGGACACAAGAAGCTTCCTGGAGTTCCCACATGTTACAGGATATGCACTCTTTGGGACTGAGATGCCCTGCCTCTAGTTATTTGACTATTAACTAAATTAACAGAAATAAGCTTAAGGCTTAAATAAATGCTCAATCAACAGCTTCCCCAGTGCTATCATTTTATTTAATAGGGAGGTTAACTTAAATGTTTTTACTTAATTATTTATATACATCTCAGATTTTAAGTTATTGAAAAATTCAGAACCCTTTTGTGTTACTATCCCTGGTTATTTAATTTAAACTTTATCTCCTAGATCTGATTAATTAATTGAACGCTGATTGTAATTGTATGGTAAGTTACCAATTTAGCTTTAGTTTTTAAGACTAATTTATCAAGTCTTACTTTATAGTTATGTATGGACAGGTGGGAAATGGCATGGCTGGTTTCCACTGGTCACTTCCCAACTGACCATTGATAGTGTTTTTGTTTGAACCAGTCTGTGTTTTGTTGCCAAATAAACAGTAACATGTTTTCTCATGAGTTTAAAACAAATGAAATATTTATTGAAGAATCACCCAAAATGTTTGCAACACCACCCACGCATGCATCCATTTGCTCATGCACATTCAAGAAAGGATAGAAGGTAAAGGGTAAGAGGTGTTAAGAGTTCAAGGTGTAAAAGTCTGCTGTTTTCAGGAAAAACATGTGGGATGGTAGGTTTTTAAAGCTGCAGGCCCGTTTTACTGTTTGTCTTGCCTTTGCTGGGTTGAAGTCTTCTGGCAGGCAACATTTCAGTTTGAAGGCGGTGCTGGTATTTTAGTTCAATTCTCACAGGTGGAGATGTTCAAAAGACACTCTCTCATTTCTCTGCTGTAGTTGGTTGCCAAATTGTCTCAGCAGGGTTCAACTGCCTTAGCTGGAATTCAAGATGGCTTTCGATGTTCTCTGTGGCTTCAGATATCAGACTTGATGTTCTGATGACTGCCTTTGTTCTCCAAAAAGGTTACCTTTAAAAGGTAAATTCATAAAGTGTTAGCTTCACCCATCTGACTTCAGGCGTTTGGTTCCTGAGGGGCTATACAGTAGCTTCTGACTTCAACACATTTTGGCAAGATCAGCAATGTTCATACTTTACTGTAGTGATTGTAGCTGGAGGCGGAGCATCTGAGAGTACCTTAGATTTAGCTCATTTTGTGGATAGCTGTCATCCCATGTGTGATGAGCAGTTTAATTTCAATGCAGACAGGGTTAATGAATTTCAGTTCTCACGAACAGGAATGAGCATTTCAGTGCAGGAGAAGGTATGTGTCATGTGACTTTGTCCTCCACCTTGTCGGTAAATGTACCCTTTTTTTTTTAAAATATTGTTTTTTTTTTATGAACGCCTGTTTATCTTTCTATTTCCATCACTGTAGTTCCCTTGAGCGTGACAGTTGATTAAACTTTTAACTTAAATTATCAATATAGTCACCTCGTGTGACACCTTTTGCCATGATGTCACTTTGTAATTTATAGCCTCAGTGCTCGCAGGGCCCTGGCCGCTCCCACTGTGCTCTCCATCACATTAAGCATTCACTCCCTCCACGACTGGCGCACTGTGCACCATCTACAAGATGCATTGCAGCATCTCGCCATGGTTTCATGAACAGCACCTCCCAAACCCCCGACCTCTACCACCTAAAAAAACAAGGGCAGCAGACACAGGGGAACACCACCACCCACAAGTTCTCCTGACTTGGAACTATATCGCCATTCCTTCACTCACTGGGTCAAACAGTAGTGTTGGTATACCTACACTACATGGACTGCAACAGTTCAAGGAAGCAGCTCACCAGCACCTTCTCAATGGCAATTAGGGGTGGGCAATAAACACTAGCCATTTTAACGGTGCCCATGAACCAAAAAAACACAGCTCTACAAACTTAGCAGGCTCAACACCAAGTGCACCACCCACAAGACCTGGAAACAGGCACAGAAGATAGCAGTATAGCTGAAGGAAGTTGCTAAGGAATTTGAAGTAGGCTTGAAGGTAACTCAAATTCAATTTGCAATATTTAGTTACCAGCACTGCCAATGCGCTATAACCCCACAGCTGCCCTATGATCCTCCTACAAAACCTCATGGCACTAGTTCGACAACACTCATCGCAAAGGATGCAGTTCGTCAGCTCAAGCAAACAGGAATGATGTATCTCAGTGTAGAGGTGAGGGGGAGGAAGGGCAACTCGGAGAGAAGGAGGATGAACTTGCTTGTTGCAGGCCAAAACTAAACACCCTCACGTTGCAAAATGCAACAATGCAGTGAAATTGGGCAACCATGTTCTTGTTTCTGTTGCTCTTTAGTGGGAAAGGAAATACCAAAGCTGGCCTAGCTGACTGATATATGTCACGTTCGATACCTGCGTGGCCAGCACATACGCATAAGGGACACTTTTAACTTAACTTGCCTGGCAGGAGACCCACGGGAACAGGTGGAAAGCTGGTTTTACGTCCCACTTAATATTACTCTCCCCTGACTTCGATAGCAAGTAAAATTGAGCTTGGTGTAAAACCAGCATTGGACCCAATGCACTCAGTATAGCAACTGGCAGGCTAAAATTGCCCCTAAAAAGTGCCAGCCTGGCATGAGCTGAAGCCAGTAAGATTGAGAGCGGCAGTGACTTTTGCTTGCCACTGGCAGCTCTATGTATATGGTGCAGGTTGCCTGCAGGTCTTCTTGCAGCAGATGTCAAAGCTCTGTAACTAGTACACTACTGATCTGCAGCCTGCAGAGACAGCTTTGCTCATTCACTGGCAGGCAGGTGTGCCAAGACTTGCAGATCTGTTTGGTGGCAGAATGGCCAATACAGCCAAGGCAGCTTAGGTGTCGACTGATCTCCTTAGTTAGCCTTCACTAATCTTGTACCACTTCCACCACAAAATATGGTATTTCGCCATACATATAAACCAACCCTCACCCATTGATGTTACCTTCACTTGCTGTCTGTCACAGGACTCTGCAGCTTGTACCTAGATGCCTTTGGGCTCTCCAAGCTTGTCAGAGTTTGTAGAGGAAGAAGCACTGTTATTGTGCTACCCTCTTTCACCCATTTCTGTTCTGCTCAAGTCTTGTAAATGCTTCACTTGTGGCTTTCTTTCTGAGCAACGGTGCACTATGAGGCAAATTTTAATCTAACTGCACATCGGGAAACTCACTCCACCTAATTTTACTCTCGTAAAAATCAGTGGACAGTGATTTTGGCAGGATGTGAAACTGCTGTTCCCGATTCGATAAATTTCCCGTCCAAGGTAGGTTAGATATTGCCTCCAATGTTTCCGGGACATTTAAAACCAAACTTCCTTTTAAGAGTTAATTAAAAAAATTCTCCAGACATGACCATAAATTTCAGAAATACTGAAAAAAAATCTGAGAGAACACGGAATTACAAAAAAAGTACAGTAAACACTGCAACAGAAAATATACAGTGCCTATTCCCCTGATTTTCAGACAAGGCATTATAAAGCGAGGCCCTGTCTGCCCTCTCAGGTGGATGTAGAAAAATCCCATAACACTATTTAGAAGAGCAGCAGAGTTCTCCCAGGTGTCCTGACCAGCATTATTACCAAGTTATTTCATTGCTGTTTTTGGGACCTCGGTGTAAACAAATTGGCTGCTACATTTGATAAAGTAGGGAGAAACCATTTCCTCTGTCAAGGGGCGCAGTCACCAGAGGTTACAGATTTAAAATAACTGGCAAAAGGACTAGAAGGAAAATCAGAATCATTTCCCCCCATCCACAGAGGGTTGCTAAGATCTGGACTAAACTACCTGAAAGGCTGGTGGAAACAGATTCCATAGGAACTTTCAAAAGGCAATTAAACATGGACTTGAAGGGGAATAATTTGCAGGGTTCTGGGGAAAAAGCTGCAGTGTAGAACTAATTGGAAAGCTTCTTCAAACAGCAAGCACAGGCAGGACAGGCTGAGTGGCCTCATTCTGTGCTGTAAGATTCTATAATTGCCGACATGACAACAGTGTCTACATTCTAAAAATACTTAATTGGCTGTAAAGCACAATTGGGACATCCTGATGTCATCAAGGTGCTTTACAAATGCAAGTTCTTTCTTCTACTGGAAAAGCTCCATAACGCGTTCCTTTTGCCTTCATTCAAAATGGGCTCTTGGGCTTTGTTGGAGGAAAATGTGCAAACTCTGTACAAAGGCAGGAACAGTTGCACGATGCGATCAAATAAATCTTTTGGCACACTCATTCACAGCCTTTAAATGAGGCAAACGCACGAAACTTTGGTATGAACTATGGCACACAAGAAATAAGGCACCACAACCATTCCCACCCCACAATTTTCTGATCTCCCTCTGCCAATACAGCACCACAATAACCTGCACAAAACGATGACAGAAACCCACCCTGTTCATTCGAGATTTTCAGCTACAAAACCTTTCAGGCATCAACAGACTGAGCTGTGCCAATTGCACTAAAACCTATGAATTGGCAGATTCTCCAGCTATCTGTTTTTGCAAGTGCCTTGGCAAAAGGCAAATGAGAACTAAACATGGGAGGCCTGTTTAGGACAGTGGTCGCTGCTGACATTTCATAAAAGTACGGAAATCAAGTGTCATTTTATCTCCCTTTTGTTTCGGTTGACAAAGGATTTTAATGCCTGTGCTGATGGCTGCGGATTTTAAATAGGTCTGTAAGCTCAACAGAGTCTACTGGAAAAAATGACAACAGCTACAGAGCACCAAGAGCTGTCCAAACTGATCAATGCTTTTCGTAAACATGGATACTGCTCAGCACTTCATAATCCTCTATTGAGGCAAAATGTTTATCTTGGCTTGGCTGAATTAACTGCAGAATTATATCACTCACCCCACAATATTAAAAATTAATTTACTGGCATTTTATTAGAAAATTGACTCATAGATTTTTGAAATCAAATTAATGCACAAGAGGTTTTAGGTTTTTTTTTTAATGTTTAAATCAAGAACTGGTTGCAAATAGTCAGTACTCAATGGAATTAGGCATGATTTCCCACCAATTTCCTCTGCATTACTCAGATGAAATATTGGGAAAGGACCTAGATTGCTTGATGCTGACCTATATGGCTCCCCGTCCACCAATCCTCAAATTTAAAATTCTCATCCTGGTTTTCAAATCGCTCCCTGACCTCCTTCAGCCCCTTGATAACACTGGGTTCCTCCAATTCTAGTCTCTTGTGCATCAGATTGCCATAGCCCCACCGTTGGCAGCCATGCTTCCAGCTGTCTAGGCCCCAATCTCTAATTCCCTCTCCGAACGTCTCCATCTTTCTCTCCTCTTTTAAGACTCTTTAAAACCTACTTCTTCAACCAAGTTTTTAGTCATCTGCCCTCTTATGTGGAGATAATTTATCTGATGATGCGCCTTGAGACATTTTACAATGTTAAAGGTGCTATTCAAAGTTGTTATTGTTGAATTCCCAAACCAATTATCTAGTACATCTAGTAAAGAAAATACATGAAGTTTGCCTTTAACTCGCATTCGTGTCCTGCCTGGACCATGCAACTGTATATCTGTCCGTTGCAAGTAATGTCTCTTCACCCATGGCTCTTGGTCAGACAATACTGTGATGCAAGCCCCTGTGTCCAACTTAAAAATTATGAGGTGTCCATTCTTGTAGATGTCTGCTGTCCAAACATCTTGGTCTGGCATATTGATTTCTCCCAAGAACTCTCTTGGTTCTCTCGCGTGGGTATTGCTGTCCTTGATTCACTGCTGTTTGCGTGAAGGTCTTCTGCTTTGTACCTTTAAGTGCAGAACATATGAATTAGGAGCAGAAGTAGCCCATTTGGCCTCTTGAGCCTGCTCCGCCATTCAATATCATGGCTGATCTTTTTGTCTTTCGAATTCCACCCTCCCATTTACCCCCAATAACCTTTGATTCCTTTGCCTAACAAGAATCTATCTACCTCCGCCTTAAAAATATTCAATGACCCCGCCTCCACCACCTTTTGAGGCAGAGAGTTCCAAAGTCACAAAACCCTCAGAGAAAAAATTTCTCCTCATCGCTGTCCTAAAAGGATGATCCCTAATTTTAAAACAGTGCCCCCTGGTTCTGGACTCCCCCATAAAATGTAACATCCTTTCCACAGCCACCTTATCAAAACTATTCAGGATCTTATATACTTTAATCAAGTCTTCCCTCACTCTTCTAAATGCCAGTGAAAACAAACCCAGTCTGTCCAACGTTTTCACATAAGACAACCCACTCATTCCAGTGGTAAACCACCTCCAAATCATTCACACCCATCCTTAAATGAGACCAAAACTGCACAGTTTTAGAGATGTGGTCTCACCAAGGCCCCGTAAAACTGAAGCATAACATCCTACTTTTCAATTCTTCTTAAAATAATGGACAGCATTCCATTAGCCTTCTTTATTACTTGCTGTACCTGCATACTAACTTTTTGTGACTCATGCACGAGAACACCTAGATCCCTCTGCATCTCGGAATTCTGCAGTCATTCTCCGTTTAAGTAATACTCTGCTTTTTTATTCTTCCTGCCAAAGTGAACAATTTCACATTTTCCCACATTATACTCCATCAGCCAGATTTTTGCCCACTCACTCAACCTATCTATATGGGTCTGCAAACTCCCTATGTCCTCTTTAAAATATACAAAGATAGGTAGGAAAGTGTCATCTGCAAATTCAGCTACCATGCCATTGCTCCCCTCATCTAAATCACGGATATAAATTGTGAAAAGTTGAGGCCCCAGCACAGACCCTGCGGGACTCCACTCGTCACATCCTGCCAATCAGAAAAAGGCTCTATTTACACATACTCTCTGTTCTCTGCCAGCCACCCAGCCTTCTATCCATGCCATCTCCTACTTTGCACAATGACCTTTTATGCGGCACCTTGTCAAATGCCTTCTGGAAATCCAAGTACAATATGTCAATGGGCTCCCCTTTATCCACAGCAAATGTTACTCCCTCAAAGAACTCCACTAAATTGGTTAAACTTGATTTCCCTTTCACAAAGCTATGCTGACTATTCCTGATTACCTTGAGTATTTCAAAATTTTGCTGTGGCACATCTTCCCATGGTGTCCAGTTTTTCCACATTTAAAACACTCAGCTTTACTTGCTGGGCACTGTTCTCATCTGTGGGTCTTCTTGGCTCCACAACATTGGTAAGGTTTTATTTCATGCACCTATTCACCTGCATGTTTTTTTCTGTTCATCAAGGAGTATCCCTGGCTTTGGCTTAACCAGTTGGATGGGCATTGAACTCTCTCTCATCCAAGGCTTGTCTTCAGCTCGTAAGATGTCCCTATTCAGTTTGTGAACTTCAGCTTGTCTTACAATTTGAATGGCCTTTTCCAGTGTAAGGTCTTCCTTGGATTGCAACAGGTTTGACAAGGATTCATTTGCTATGCCAACAACCGATCCTGTCTGATTAATTCTCCATATTCGTAATCTTCTGCCAATCTCTACAGGTCATTAATAATGGAGTCTACAGATCCACCAATCACCTGCACTGGCTTATTAAATTTGGATCTTTTCAAGATTTTATTCGTGTGGAGATTAAAATATTTATCAAAGGCTTGGAGAACCTCTTTGAATTTAATCGGTAGCCTCGATGATCCCTTGTTGGACAATCACGTCGTCTGCAATTGCACCTACCTGGATATAGGTGGGTGTTCACTTGTTCCACTTCATATTTTGTATGGAGCTGCAAAGAAATTCTAAACCTTAGGAATCTTTTTCCGCATGATGACGAATTTGGAATCTGATCGAGTCCCTCTTGATTCTGGAAACTCTCTAGCATTTCCAATTTTGGCTCCATATTGCTTTAATAGACTTTTTAGGGTGTTGCCCTTTTATGAAATTCCGCTTGATGTTATTTTTCATACTTGGTTGCCTTATGGAGGTCCCCAGCTATGTGAGAGCTCCCCATTGTTTTAATAGGCTTTTCCCCGTTCTTTGGAGAAATGCAGTTTGTTTGTTCTTTTTCAGACTCGTTTACTTTAATGGAGATGTCCCCGCTGTTTTTAGGGGTTTCCCGCTCTTAGCCCTTGCGTTCAGCCAGAGTGAAGGATTGGGTTGTTTTCTATTCATTCATGGGATGGGGGCGTCGTGGCCAGGCCAGCATTTATTGCCCATACTTAATTGCCCTCGAGAAGGTGGTGGTGAGCTGCCTTCTTGAACCGCTGCAGTCCATGTGGGGTAGGTATACTCACAGTGCTGTTAGGAAGGGAGTTCCAGGATTTTGACCCAGCGACAGTGAAAGAACAGTGATATTGTTCCAAGTCAGGATGGTGTGTGGCTTGAAGGTGGTGGTGTTCCCATGCCCTTTCTGCCCTTGTCCTTCTAGTTGGTAGAGGTCGCGGGTTTTAAGATGCTGTTTAAGGAGCCTTGGTGCGTTGCTGCAGTGCATCTTGTAGATGGTACACACTACTACCACTGTGCGTCAGTGGTGGAGGGAGTGAATGTTTGTAGATAGGGTGCCAATCAAGCGGGCTGCTTTGTCCTAGATGGTGTCGAGTTTCTTGAGCGTTGTTGGAGCTGCACCCATCCAGGCAGGTGGAGAGTATTCCATCACACTCCTGACTTGTGCCTTGCAGATGGTGGACAGGCTTTGGGGAGTCAGGAGGTGAGTTACTCACCGCAGGATTCCTAGCGTCTGACCTGCTCTTGTAGCCACGGTATTTATATGGCTACTCCAGTTCAGTTTCTGGTCAATGGTAGCCCCGAGGATGTTGATAGTGGGGGATTCAGCAATGGTAATGACATCGAATGTCATGGGGAGATGGTTAGATTCGCTCTTGTTGGAGATAGTCATTGCCTGGCACTTGTGTGGCGCGAATGTTACTTGCCACTTATCAGCCCAAGCCTGGATGTTGTCCAAGTCTTGCTGCATTTCTACACGGACTGCTTCAGTATCTAAGGAGTCACAAATGGTGCTGAACATTGTGCAATCATCAGTCAACATCCCCACTTCTGACATTATGATTGAAGGAAGGTCATTGATGAAGCAGCTGAAGATGGTTGGGCCGAGGACACTACCCTGAGGAACTCCTGCAGTGATGTCCTGGAGCTCAGATGATTGACCTCCAACAAACACAACCATCTTCCTTTGCGCTAGGTATGACCCCAGCCAACGGAGGGTTTTCCCCGATTTCCATTGACCTCGGTTTTGCTAGGGCTCCTTGATGCCATACTTAGTTAATTGCTGCCTTGATGTCAAGGGCAGTCACTCTCACCTCATCTCGAGTTCAGCTCTTTTGTCCATGTTTGAACCAAGGCTGTAATGAGGTCAGGAGCTGAGTGGCCCTGGCGCAACCTAAACTGAGCATCACTGAGTAGGTTATTGTTAAGCAAGTGCCGCTTGATGGCACTGTGGTGACACCTTCCATCGCTTTACTGATGATAGAGAGTAGGCTGATGGGGCGGTAATTGGTCGGGTTGGGCTTGTCCTGCTTCTTGTGTACAGGGCATACCTGGGCAATTTTCCACATTGCAGGGTAGATGCCAGTGTTGTAGCTGTACTGGAACAGCTTGGCTAGGGGCGCGGCAAGTTCTGGAGCACAGGTCTTCAGTACTATTGCCGGAATATTGTCAGGGCCCATAGCTTTTGCAGTATCCAGTGCCTTCAGTCGTTTCTTGATATCACGCGGAGTGAATCGAATTGGCTGAAGTCTGGCATCTGTGATGCTGTGAACTTCAGGAGGAGGCCGAGATGGATCATCAACTCGGCACTTCTGGCTGAAGATTGTTGCAAATGCTTCAGCCTTATCTTTCGCACTGAAGTGCTGGACTCCCCCATCATTGAGGATGGGGATATTTGTGGAGCCATCTCCTCCAGTTAGTTGTTTAATTGTCCACCACCGTTCACGGCTGGATGTGGCAGGACTGCAGAGCTTAGATCTGATCCGTTGGTTATGGGATCGCGTAGCTCTGTCTACCGCATGTTGCTTACGCAGTTTAGCATGCAGATAGTCCTGTGTTGTAGCTTCACCAGGTTGACACCTCATTTTGAGGTATGCCTGGTGCTGCTCCTGGCATGCCCTCCTGCACTCTCCATTGAACCAGGGTTGGTCTCCTGGCTTGATGGTAATGGTAGAGTGAGGGATATGCCGGGCCACGAGGTTACAGATTGTGGTTGAGTACAATTCTGCTGCTGTTGATGGCCCACAGCGCCTCATGGATGCCTAGTTTTGCATTGCTGGATCTGTTCGAAATCTATCCCATTTAGCACAGTGATAGTGCCACATAACACGAAGGAGGGTATCCTCAATATGAAGACGGGACTTAGTCTCCACAAGGACTGTGCGGTGGTCACTCCTACCAATACTGTAATGAACAGATGCATCTGCGACAGGCAGATTGGTGAGGACGAGGTCAAGTATGTTTTTCCCTCTTGTTGATTCCCTCAATACCTGCCGCATACCCAGTCTTGCGGGTATGTCTTTTAGGGCTCGGTCAGTAGTGGTGCTACCGAGCCACTCTTGGTGATGGACATTGAAGCCCCCCACCCAGAGTACATTCTGTGCCCTTGCCACCCTCAGTGCTTCCTCCAAGTGCTGTTCAACACGGAGGAGTACTGACTCATCAGCTGAGGGAGGGCGGTAGGTGGTAATCAGCAGGAGGTTTCCTTGTCCATGTTTGACCTGATGCCATGAGACTTCATGGGGTCCAGAGTCAATGTTGAGGACTCCCAGGGCAACTCCCTCCCTACTGTATACCACTGTGCTGCCACCTCTGCTGGGTCTGTCCTGCCAGTGGGACAGGACATACCCGGGGATGGTGATGGCAGTGTCTGGGACATTGTCTGTCAGGTATGATTCCGTGAGTATGTCAGGCTGTTGCTTGACTAGTCTGTGGGACAGCTCTCCCAACTTTGGCACAAGCCCCCAGATGTTAGTAAGGAGGACTTTGCAGGGTCAACAGGGCTGGGTGTGCCGTTGTCATTTCCAGTGCCTAGGTCGCTGCCGGGTGGTCCATCCGGTTTTATTACCCCCGTGTTTTTTTTTAAAACTTTGAGCACAATGTCTTTCGAAAATGAAAAGCTTTGCAAAGGTTTTTAACACAATCCCCGACCGTCAGTATTGTGACTCACCTGATCGCTGGATTGTACTTGCAGGCCTCCACGCTTCTGTTCAGTGGTGCAGCCTATATTTCTGTGCTCTGACTCACCATAGCTGTCGTGCTGTTCTCAGCCGCTTTTGCAGGTTAAGTGGTTTTCTTACTGGACCAGTAGCAATCTTTAAACTTCTTTTGTTTCTTCCAAAGCTAAGGAGATCTACAAATTCTCCTGATCACTTTCACCACTGTTGATTGTTGTTGCACTGCTGCCACCATATTACTTTTTTGGGTATTCTAGAAAAAGTCTTAACCTTTACTGGAGTCTAACCAACAACTCTATTACTTAGTTACTATATACACTCTCCTCAAGCTAGCATCCTTCATGCTGTTTTACCTTGTTCTTCCCAAGCCTCTCTCATGTGACTGTTACATCATCGCTCACACAATGGGAGGGGTCTCTCACTTTCAGTATTAACCCTTTACATCGTTATAGTACAGTTGTCACCTCTCCAGGATTGCCTTGACGTCTTCAGGATCTGAAGATCAACACCCTGAACACTGCTGTGAGCAATCCTTGAGAAAAATCATAGGGGAATTAAAAGTAATTGAAGTTTTTTTTCATTTTCTTTGAACAGTTTGTTTTATTAGTTATAAAAGGCTGTTTGATCGGGCGGAGCGATTGGAGGTGGGAGGTCACGTAATTAAGCATCCAGAGATACAACCAAACACTCAAAACACCTGAAAATGGATGATCGTGTCATTTTATATATTGCAGTTTGTGGGATCCTGCTGTGCACAAATCGACTGCAGAGGAAAATTACAACAGTGATTACATTGCCCGTGAAATTGTGATATATGATCAGAAATGTTGGCACAATACTGTTATGCCAATGTGCTTTGCTGAGTGATAATTTTCTTTAAATTCAGATCTCCAGTCAGTGAATTAAACTTTTTTTTAAAATACGTTTTTAAAAAATATCCTCTCAGCTTAAGATGATCACCTGGTTTGCTACACTGTATCCTACATTGCAAAGGACTATGAGAGAAACGAAATGTCTGCTCAGTCCCCAGCAAGTTTAAAGAAACTACCTGTTCTCTCAGCAAGGACAGAAATACTGCTCGGTGCTATCTTTGAATGACTGAGTGACTGTCATGTATTAAGCCCCTCCCCATCTGTGGTTTTAAGCTAGTATTTTCTCTGCAGCAGAGGAGAAGTAACTGGACTCTGATGTGAGCAGATCCTAAGTGGAGGTCTTTCTCTCTCCCTCTATTCCAGCTCAAAAGCTTTCAAATCCTGCTTGTTGACTGGCCACCTTTGCATATTCCAGCTACAATCAGAAACCCAACTGGAGGAAATCATCCACATCGCTATCTCCAAGAGACTCATTGAACCAGTCATCGATCTCTTCAAACGAAAAGCCTCAGGACCACTAATTTCAGTTAGAAGCCAGCCGAATCACCAAACTTTTTTTATGAACTCAAACTCAACCAATCTACCTTTCCCCACTCTGTAACCTATTTGTGTGTGTGTAAACCTCTAGAGTGCAGGTGAGAGTGAATGTTGGTGCATTGTTTATTATTTTATTAGTTGAGTTTGGGTACAATGAAGTTAAACCTCTTTCTGTATTAAACTCAAGAAAACCTGTCCGAGTGGTTCTTACAATGATCATAGCAAGTAAGTAATCAAACACTGACTGAATTGGCCAGTACCTCCACTTTAAGAATTAAACCTGTCGTGGTCGAACAGAGAAAGAGAAAAGAGGGAAGCCCTTTGACCTCTCCGCACTTGACCATAACAATAACCTTTAAAATGAGGAGCCTATTTTGAGACCTGCATTTGAGCACCCAAAGCAACGACATTTTGCAGGGTACGTGCATTCCAAAAATTGTAGGAATTAAAACAAGTTTCTGCAGCTCTTTACATTTTTTATTCTATCAAAAGTATTACATGTTACAGAATTAGCCAAGAATTATTGTGACAGAAATGGCATCATGCTTCAAAACAAATTCAATGTCTTCCTTAACTTAATGTAATAAAAAAAAATGGACGCCCAGTTTCTAAACATGTGGGAAATTCCTGGATTCAGCTCAATGTCCAATTGCACTCAAACTGTAATCACTTGAAGGGTGTTATCCCCTCTATAAAACACAGGTGCAAAACTGTCAATACTAAAGCCTTTGTGTCAGGCTCCTAACACCTGTATCTACAGATAATGAAACATTTGCCCTGTGCTACTACCTCTGGTAATTAAATACGTACATGACTTGGCAAGTGTCCATAAGATGGCAAACATCCCTCAGCAGTTCTTCCATTTACTTTTGAAAGGCTTTCCTTTTTGGTCAAGCTCCAATTGAGACCAGTGGCTGGGTTGGTGTCTCAATTCAGATTGGAACTCATCTCTTCTTAGAATGAAACGACTCCAAGCCTGATGGGTACAACTTAGATCCAAGCTCGCCACGCAAGCTGGATACACAAAGCTTCCAGTTAACCAGGGTGGGTTAGAATTACATACATCAGGGACATTAAATCAATTCTTCATATTGTGAATGCCTGCATTCACATTGTCCATTTGTGTGACACCAGAATCCTCTGGTGATGGAATCCAGAACAAGGGGGCATAAAATAAAAAAAAACCTCAAAGGCCTAACTTTAAAGAAAGCATGTCTTCACACAAAGGGTAGTGGAAATCTAGAACGCTCTCCGCCAAAAAGCTGCTGAGACTGGGGGCTCAATTGATCACTTCAAAACGGAGATTGATAGACTTTTGTTGGGCAAGGTTATTAAGGGACATGGAGCCAAGGTGAGTAGATGGAGTTAAGGTACCGATTAGCCATGGTCTAACTGAATGACTGAACAGCCTATTCCTGTTGCTATGTTCCATTTCGATCATTTCTTTTATCAGCAACCTCGCAATTTCCTTTGTTCCATCAAAAAAACTGAAATCACAAATAGAAACCGGGCACCAGTTTCACTGGATGCATACTCAAACTTGACTTTTTAAAAAAAGACTTGCAAGTCACTTGTCCTATTGCATGTAAAAATAATCGAAAATGGCATTGTACGTATTCGAGCAGTTTTTGTGTTTCACTGTGTACATTATCTGTGTACACTAATGCGATAGAAGAGTGCTTTTGCCATAGCTCTACTGTAATGATTATCATCAGATCAGACTAACTGTTACTTAGCTAGAGAAAAAAGCCCATCGACTCACAATTCCAAGAAATAAAATTCTATTTGAATGCTTTGGAAAGTACAAGTGGTTGCAAGGCACTGGATTCTGACCCCAGATCCACTGTCACAACACAGGCCCTTTTCTGCACAAAAGTACTTTCTTATGCCAATAAATTAATCTCCATATTCTGCACAAAAACCCTTCTGCACAGAAAATATCAATGTTCACCCTCTTGGAAATCTTCCTACTGGAACAGTAGCCAATAACAGCTGTGATGGTGTCTATCAATGACTTAGTGTTGCTCTCAAGTATTTCAGATGTTTGTTTAATCAGTCATATTTTAACAAAAAAATCTGAATATTCATAAGATAATGACACCATGGTTATTTTCTTATCATCTGACTAAGACTGTAACATACAAGTGCCACTTCTACACCTGCCCTGGCCACTAAATTGAACGCAGATGCGTTTTCTAACTGAGGAAGCATCTGGTGCACAAACATGAGTAAAAATGCAACCACAGTATGCTGTTAAATCTCTGGCAGTTCGCTACGCTTTTGGTCCCACCTTCTGATCATTCAGAAAATACTCAGTTATCTTTCTTGGGTCCAAGGTGGATGACTTTGCGAGATTTAATAGAGTTGGGTGATTTAACAGATGTGTTCAAAATTTTGATAGTTTCCCCTTATTTACTCAACTTCCATTGGCAGGAATGTCACTAACCAGAGGACACAGATTTGTGATAATTAGTGAGACAATCAGGGATGTAAGGAATACTTTTTTTTTTAAGTAAATGGTTACGATCTGGAATGTACTGCCTGAAAAGATGGTGGAAGTAGATTCACTAGGAACTTTCAAAAGGGAACTGGATATAGACTTGAAATTGAAAAAAATTGCAGGGCTACGGCAATAGCCCATACGGCCCATGGGGAGTGGGACTAATTGGATACTCTTTCAAAGAGCCAGCACAGGCATAATAGACAGAAGTGTTGTGACATTCTATAGAGAGGCCAGGCTCTCTCAGTTCCACAACAGTAGGCACGATGTAAACATTATGAATTCAAGCACCCGTGGTCCCGGCTCTCATTTTAAAAACAAGAGCCAAACACAATCTTTCCGGAGACTAGACAGAGCACAGTCAAATATTATATTCCATGGACATGTAGCAACATGATACTTACTTCCAATTATTAAATAAAAATGAGGGAGAGCTTTTAAACAAGTAAGGAGTGAAGGAATCTGAACTCAAAATGTACTTTGACCCCTGATACAATATTTAAACCAAGCCCACATTTATATGCCATGAGACTGAGGAAGTGTCAAGTATAAAAGGTTCTCGAAGATAATGTAAATGTTTTGCTTATTAATGCTTTCAAAATCTTTTACTTTGTGTACAGCTTCCCAGCAAGCCTCAACAGGGCCAGTTGGTCATTTAACAAATTGCCCACAGTAAAAGGGGCCTCAAGCAAGCAGCTCTGCAATTGTTAAAAATGGTTACAATCAGGAATAGCTCACCTTGTGTCAGTGGGGGGGTTAGAAATGAGAACGTGATGTTTAATATTAATGCAATTCACATCACTACAAAGTGGAATTGTTGGAAACATGAACCCTACCATAATCATTACCTAATGTATGTTTTACAGGTGAAAGTGGGTGAGGGGCTGAAGGCAGAGAACTGGGATCTGAAAGTTAACTGGTGTGGGGAGTGGTGAATGTAGCGAGCTGGCTCCTATGTTGGTGAGGGAATAAGTAAAATCCAGAGTAATGCGTGCCAGATTGCCCATCTTAACCAGATATGGCATAGTCTGGATATCCCTGCAATATTTCATCTTTTGCTGCTGCACTTTATCATAAACAAGACTCACCTAGTTTGCAAGTTGAATACTATTCGGATTTCCAGCTAAGTTAACATATCATAGAATTTAGAGCACAGAACCAGGCCATTCGGTCCAACCAGTTTATGCTTTATGGGCGCCTCCTCCCACCCAACTTCGTCTCACCCCATCAGCATACCCTTATATTCCTTCTCCCATAAACGCATCTGCAGCATTGGCCTCAACTACTCCATGTAGCAGTGAGTTTCACATTCTCACCAATCTCGAGTAAAGAAGTTTCTCCTGAATTCATTATTGGATTTAACAGTGATTCTTATATTTTGACCTGAGATTTCAATTTTGTTTTGATACATATGATGTGGATTTGGGTGTACAGGGCAGAATTTCAAAGCTTGCAGATGACAAGAAACTCAATGTAGTAAACGGTGAAGAAGATAGTAACTGGCTTCAGGAGGACGTTGGCAGGCAAAATTCAATGCAAAGAAGTGCAAAGTGATTCATTTTGGTCAGAGAAAGAGAAGCAATATGAAGTAAATGGTACAATTTTTAAATGAGTGCAGGAACAGAGAACAAATCTTTGAAGTTGACAAGAAAATTGATAAGGCTGTTAAAAAAAGGCATACGAGATCCTTGGCTTTATAAATGGAGGCATAGAATACAAAAGTAAGGAAGTTATGCTAAACCTTTATAAAATACTGGTTAGGCTCCAGCTTGAATATGACGTTCACTTCTAGGTGCCAAATTTTCAGAAGGATGTCAAAGCCTTGGCGAGAATACAAAGGAGATTTACTAGAATAATACCAGAGATGCAGGACTTCAGTTATATGGAGAAACTAAAGAAACTGGGATTGAGGGGACATTTAATAGAGGTGTTCAAAATTATGAAGAGTTTTAATAAAGTAAATAAGGAGAAATGGTCACCAGTGGCAGAAGTGTTGACAACCAGAGGCTGACGATTTAAGCAAATTGGCAAAAGAACCAGTGGAGACACGAAAAAAAAATGCACAGTTGTGATCTAGAATACACTGCCTGAAAGTGTGTTGGAAGCAGATTCAATATCAACTTTCGAAAGGAAACATTTGCAGAGCTATGGGAAAAGAGCAAAGGAATGGCTGTAATTAGATAGCTCTTTCAAAGAGCTGGAACAAGCATGATGGACCAAATGACCACCTTCTCTGTTGTATCATTCTATGATTTAAAAAAGATTCATTCCTGGGATGTGAGCATCAATGGCAAGGCCAATTATTGCCAATCCTTAATTGCCCTTGAGAAAGTGGTGGTGAGCCACCTTCCTGAAACGTTGCATTCTGTGTGTAGATATATGAACAGTGCTGTTGGGCAGCAAATTCTGGGATTTGGGCGATGAAGGAACAGCGACATTTTTTAAAGTCAGAATATGTGGTGTTCCCATGTATCCACTGTCCTTGCCCTTCCAGGTGGTAGAGGTTGCAAGTTTGGAAGGTGCCAAAGAAGCTTTAGCGAGTTGCTGCAGTGCATCCTACAGATGGTACACACAGCTGCCACTGTTTATTTAATATTTAAGTTAGTGGATGGGGTGCTGATCAAATGGTGCATTGTCCTGGATGGTGTTGAGTTTTTTGAATGTTGTTGGAGTTGCACTCGTCCAGTTAAGTGGAGAGTATTCCATCACACTCCTGGCTTGTGCCTTGCAGATGATGGATAGGCTTTGGGGAGTCAGGTGGTGAGTTACCCACTGCAGAATTGCCAGCCTCCGAGCTGCTCCTGCAGCCACAGTATTTATGTAGCTGGTCCAGTTAAGTTTCTTGTCAATGGTTATGCCCAGGATGTTGATAGTGGGGGATTCAGCAATGGTAATGCCGTTGAATATCAAGGGGAGGTGGTTAGATTCTCTCATATTGGAGATGGTCATTGCCTGGCACTTGTGTGGCATAAATGTTACTTGCTGCTCATCAGCCCACGCCTAAATGCTGTCCAGGTCTTGCTGCATGTGGACAAGAGTTGCTACATTATCTGAGACGTGAATGGAACTGAATGTGCAATCGTCAGGAAACATCCCCATTTCTGACCTTATGTTGGAGGGTAGGTCATTGATGAAGCAGCTGAAGATGGCTGGGGCTAGGACAGTATCTTGAAGAATGCCTGCAATGATGTCCTGGGGCCAAGGTGACTGGCCTCCAAGAATACAACCACATTCATTTGTGTCAGGTATGACTCCAGCCAGTGGAGTCCCCACTACCCGATTCCCATTGACTTCAATTTTGCTGTGGCTCCTTGATGCCACACTCCTTCAAATGGTGTCCTGATATCAAGAGCAGTCACTTTCACCTCCCCTCTGGAATTCAGCTCTTTTGTCCATGTTTTGACTCAGGCTGCAATGAGGTCTGGAGCCGAGTGGTCCTAGCAGAACCCAAACTAAGCATTGGTGAGCAGGCTGTTCCTGACTAAGTGCCACTTGATAGCACTGTCGATGACACCTTTCATCACTTGGCTGATGATAGCGAGTGTACTAATGGGATTGTAATTGGCTGGATTGGATTTGTCTTGCTTTAGAGATCAATATTATGTCACCCCTCAGCCTTCTCTTTTCTCCAGAAAACAGCTTAGCCTGTTCAGTCTTTCCTTATTGATGTTAAAGCCTCAGTTTCTGAAAACATAACCAAAAGTCTTCTGCTAGTAGTTTTTGTCCTCTCAACCTGGATAATATGCTAATGCTACTCTGTCATTAGAACAGCAACTTCTTTTAGAGGCAGTCCTACCCTCAGCCAGACTATCTGGATTAGGTGAACAGAAATGAAAACCTCTCCGTTGCAGTGGAAGGGACACAGAGAGAAGTTTAAATTAGGCATAGGTGGAGTGCAGCAAATAGGTCACCTGCTCAACACTTGTCAGCTTGGCTCAGTTGGTAGTACTCTTGCCTCAGAGACAAAAGGTTATGGGTTCAAGTCCAATATAGGGTGTGACCATAATCTAGGCGGATACTTCAGTGCCATAGAGAAGGAGTGCTGCACAGGTGCTGTTTTTGGAATGCGACATTAAACCAATGTGGTGAGTCGAAAAGGTTCCCTTGCACTATTTGAACAGTAGGGAAGATCACCAAACACAGATTCACTGATTATTCTCATTTGTTCTGTGCTGTTGCTTCCAAGTCCTAAATGGAAAACACCAAGATCTGTTACTAGCAGCAGTTTGAGATAGATGCAAATTAATGGGAACATGGATTAAAATTTATATGTGGTACCTACCTATGCAACCTATGAAGACAAAAAGCTTGGACATAGTGCCTTTCATGACATCCCAAAGCAGTGTAGTCACTGTTATAATGTAGGGAAATGCAGCAGCCCATATGAGCACAGCAAGGCTTCATAAACAAATAACCAAGTAATCTGTTTTAGTGATATTGGTCAAGGAATAAATATTGGGCAGAAAACCAAGCGAACTCCCCTGTTCTTCTTAAAATAATGCCATGGGACCACTTACATCACCTGAAGGGGAAAACCGGGCCTCAGTTTAATATTTCTTCCCAAAGATGGCAATACTGACAGCACTTCTTCAGTACTATACCAAACGGTCAACCTAGATTCTGGTTCACGGCCTTCTGACTTAAAGGCTATCGCCGAGACATGGGTGACATCTTGGTAATTCACAGGTGAATTGTTACTTGTCTGTATTTAAGCAACAATAGCTCAAAACATAATTTCTTCTGGGACACAAAGGTGAAATCTGCTATCTTTACCAACTCTAGCCTATATGTGACTCCAGACCTACAACAATTTGGTTGACTCTTAATTGCCCTCTGAAATGGCATACCAACTCAGTTATGTTCAAGAAGGTAGCTCACTACCACCTTCTCAAAAGCAATTAGGGATGAGCAATAAATGCTGGCTTTGCTAGCGCCCCCACATCTAGTGAATAAATAAAAATAAAAGTTACATGGAAGGGAAATGGGGACACAGGCCTCAACTAGCCAATCACACAAGCTGTGCATGTGCTTTCAGTACCACAATCACATTAAGCAGTGAGACACTCATCGGTCACTGAGCAGCTTTCAGTATCCAATAACATAGTGCTGCCTTCATTTAATGTGCACCAGTGCTACGGGTGCTGACTATTTTATTATTGGATCCAATACTTCTTCGCATAGTGTCATCTGCCATGGCAGATCTACTAGTACATAACCATAACCTTTACTTTTCAGATGATGTAGAGCCATTTATATAGGACCTTATCAGAAAGAAAGACTTGCATTAATATAGCACCAACCTCAAGCCATCCCAAAGCATCTTACAACCAATGAAGCACCTTTGGAATGTAATCTCTGTCATAATGTAGGAAATGAGGCAGCCAATTTACACACAGCAAGATTCCCCAAAGAGCAAAATGACAATGATCAGTTCATCAGTTTTAAACAATGTTGGTTGAAGGATAAATATTGGCCAGGACACTGAGGAGAACTCCTATTTCCTTTTTCAAATAATATTATGGGGCCTGGGTATCAACTTGAGAGACAAAAGGGCCCTCAGTTAAACATTTCATCCGAAATACATCACTTCCAAAAGTGCAGCACTGAAATGTCAGCCTAGATTTTGCGCTCACCTTTCTGGAGTGGGACTTGAACCCCAACCTTCTGACTCAGAGGTAAGAGTTTAACTGTCTCCAATAGTTATTTTTTCAGTAGAGTACCTGTTATGCAAATAGAACACAGCAACTCCCTGCACTAGTAATATTGTGTCAACAGAAATTAGATGCTCTTCGTCAAGTAACACCATTGCAAGTTTCACATGTGCAGCTGAACAGACAGACAGAATCTAAAATCACCATCTCTAACAAAATGCAACGTCAACTTGTAAATGGAAAACTTCAAATGGAGTGAAAAAAAAGAGAAACTGTAGAGATAGTAAAATAAATGTAAAAATTGTTTGCTTGGCACTGATGTCTGGAAGCCATGTAATATATTCCCAATCATTTTTACTCCCTTTACTGAATAAATGATAGCCCACTTCCTTGTTACATTTTGTGAAATAAAATTTAGTATCACTATAGTATGAGTGATATGAAGCGATCGCTGAGGCTCACCATTTAAGATGTAATTACTTTCTTTCAGTTTGTGGATGGTAACATTACTTTTCTTCGCATTTGTAACAAAACAACGAGAAGCAGGAATGCAGGAAAGAGGCAGTGACTCAACTTGAGATTCAGATTACACCGATAAACTGCTCAAGGCCCAATCCGATGGTTTACAACTTTACCTGAACTTTCAACATGTTGCTGCCTTGCAACCCAATCAATGATTGAAATACTGGTGTAGGAGATCCATTCCCTTAAATTTTCTGAATGTAACTTTTGTTTTACATACATCAGAAGCTTGTTATCCTTTTGTACCAACAATCTGACAGAATTATTCGCCAATACCAGCAGTTACCCTGCTGTGAAATCACCTAATCTGGAACATTTTTCACCAAGGTAAACAAGGAAAACTGCTGTGCTTATATATTGTGCAGAACAGCAGCTGGGATAGGGATGAGTGACAGAAAAGCATGCCATCCATTGTTCAGGAAGATTGTATAAAGGAAAGGTTGGCATTTATAAAAGCACTTTTCACCACCTCAGGACATCCCAAAGCACTTTACAATGAATTAAGTACTTTCTGAAGCAAAGTTGCAGTTGTAATGTAGGAAACACAGCAGCCAAGGTGTGTACAGCAAGGTCCCACAAACTGCAGTGTGATAATGGTCAGATAATCTGATCTTAAAGTGTTGAAGAATAAAATGTTGCATAGCATCATGGGACCTTTTACATCCACCCAAGAAGGCAGACGCTGTCTCAGTTTAACAGTTCATCTCAAAGACAGCACCTGCGACAGTGCAGCACTCAGTCAGTACTACATTGAAGTGTTAGCCTAGATTTTGTGCTCAAGTCTTTGAGCTGGGATTTGAACCCACAACCTTCTGATTCAGAGACAAAAGAGCTACCACTGAACCACAGCTGCCACCTCAACACAATTCTAAGTCAACACAAAAAGGAACTCAGAAAAAAATAGGAATCCATATTGACTATTATATTCCAAAAGTAACAATCTACATGTTATTTAGTACAATTGTAGGAGAATGGATTAAATATACAGTCGAAGCTAGGCTTCTATATTAAACACATTTGAGCATATTCAACTCACATTTACACCACTACACACTTAAACGGTTGAAGGAGCTGCTGCCTTTTAATAAACAAAAAAAACTTATAGCTCTCACATTGATTGGATTCAGCCAAAGAATGCTCTTTTTTTCAAAAAAATCTCAAAATTGACAAGCTGCAAAATATCCAGCAGTCATGACATTTTTCAAAAACGCAATTAAATGGTCTTCAGACACATAACTGAATTATTGATATAACTAGGCAGCAGCAATACACAGGCTTTCAGAAATCAGCTGAGGCACTGAAAATACTAATTCTTCACACACTCGCATGAGCACAGCACAAAGTGCAAATTTTTCAACATACTCCATTCATTTCGGCCATTAATACTTGATCTTGGTATTTTTAAAGGTTTGCCTAACTACATGTTATGCGTTTTAAAATGGTGGCACTAGCTTTCTCCCAAGTTCCACATCGTTAACTACTAAAACCATGCCGCAGAGTTTATATGGTCCTAGTATTGTTGAAATTTAAATATAATTTTTGGAGTTTGAAATTACAATCCAACGTTACTTACTGACACACAACCACGCATATAAATCTACACACAAATCTACATATATATATACACAGCAAATCTCTAACATTTAACACACTGAATAATGTACATTCGAAACGGTGTGAAACATTCATCTTGAACTGTACAATTTTCCACTCTGCTGCCGGTTAAGATTCCTGAAATGTTTGCAGTTCACAGCCAGCATGGTACTTGGGAGTTGAGACAGTGCAGGGCCAATCCCTGTTAAATAAATAAATCTGTTTCGCCGCAATAATTTAAGTTACAATGAGTTGAAAGGAATCTCGTGAAACTTGAAGTGCAATGGGAACTGGCCAGCTTAAAGCAATAACTGTTTGAAAAATTCTCAGTTTCTACTTGTGTTTGTGGAGAATGCAGTAATATGCAAGATGAAGTGGGAGTAAACCCACTTTCTCTACTCGAAGCAAATACGAGGTGCGGCGTGAAACTGCTTTCAAGATTTCCAGTACCTACATATGTTGTAAAGTTTCTATTTCACGATACGATATTTCTGAAAGACGGAATCCCACTTTAACACCGGTTAATCCTTCAAAATAGGTCGGTGAGATTAAAACACATTTATCCAAAAGGGTGAATTACAGCTGAACTGTGTTGAAAATAGAATCTGTGAGTAGTGAAAGGACATATTCTACCTAACTTTCGGCTACTTAACACGGCTCGGAAATGCCCCTTCAACTGGAGGCTGACGTACTGCAGACAGGATTGGTGTAAATTATCTACAACACACCTGGATCCCTGGCTAACTCCCTTTCTAGGAAACTGAGATACTTGTTGCTTGAAAATTTCACTGTCAGTCAGAAGACACGCACGATAATGTAGCCTATGTCCACTGGAGATGGGTCAGTGCAAGTACGGGAGCTAAAATTAGGAATTAATACACACGTCAACCCATCTACACTTTGAGAGAACTGACCCGTGTTTAGAGGGTCGCTGCAACCAAACAGAGCACTGGCGCCCTCAAACAAGGGTAAATCATACTACTTTTGCAAATCGGAGAACGTACTTTTTTTTAAAAAAGAACGGAAACTTTAAAAAGTTCTGGGGATATTTTTGCTTGTAAAAGTTGATGGATGCGCTACAGACAGGAATCAAAAGCGGGAACAGAGGTAGAGGCAACACCGGGGAGACGTACACAAGAACGGAGCCCGGCTACAAACAGTTTGAACAAGAAGGCAGGGAACTGGAGCAGTCCCTTCTCACCTGTTCGGGGAGTCCGTCGGTGTCTCCGGGAGGGGTGGAGGCCATGTTTCTGGTCTTCACTCAGTCCAGACAGTCAACTCTCACTCGTTTCACTTTCTAAAAATGTTTTCGGTAGGAGGGCGAGCAGGAGGAAAGGATCCTTTCAAATGCACCGACGCTGTGCAAGGAGATTAAAAATGGGGCAGTTCTATCCCAATTTGGAATAGTGAGTCAGGACATATACTGCAGGTAAAATCACGGTGACGCCTCCTCTCTTTCGCTCCAGCAATAGAACAGTTTCCAAACTAGATGGCAGTAAAGTGATCAATGCAAGCGAACAGAATGACTGACTGTCATGCGTTGGAATGAACCAAATCTCTCTCTCTCCCCGGGGAATCCCAGGCACTGCGACCGACTGAATAGGAGTAAAATTGAGTGCTGGATTAGAAATCAAGCTGAACCAGTGCTACTTTATACAGAACTGTAACCAAAGCCATGTTGTTCAATAGGACAGAACCGGGTGTACGTTTCTATCTATTTTAGAGTTTGAGAACACTAGTGCCTCTCACTTTATCCAATTGTATCTGGAGACAGTGCTCAAGCTGATTTGGAATCATACTTTGAGTATTCCCCTTTATTTGACGGTTCCGGTAGTATTGGAGAGTATTTATGAATGAGTTGATTCGAATTGAGCAAAATACTTCCTGGTATTTTAGACACCCGGCTCCACTGCCGAATCACCTGTTACCCCTTGAAAACACAGAGCCCTTCTTTTAAGTCCATCTGTTCCTGAACTACTGAACTTTATGCTTGAAATCTCACGACCCTGCCATTGACTCCACTTACAGAAAGATTCTGCATCAGCTGAATGAAATAAAAATACCAGGTCAGATGACACACTGGCAATTTCCAGATCTTAACTACATAAATGCAGCTATGTGCCCCTCACCACATCAGAGTTGGCACCAGTTTGAGATATTAGCTTAGATCACTGTTACCAATATGTTAGGCTCATGTGGCTAATTAGGAATCCAGATGTGGCTATTTGCATTTCTGATTAGCAAATAAAAACTGAGTACAGACACAATCATTGAGTATGTGATCTTGATGCTCATATTGACATGGTGTATATATGTGAATTTTAACCTTTTTGTGTGTTTTTTGGTAAAATGGTAAGGCAAAAATCTGACTGTTTTTAATCTGAGTGCTTTACTTCCATGATCACTGTTTGTTTGTTATCTGCTAAAATAGTGAGTTGAATTTACCACCTAGATCAGCCACCCCTTTTATACCATGCTCCTTTTATATCCCCTTCCCATTTTGATACCCTATCCCCAAAATACATCCTGGCCCTTTTATACACTGCTTCTGATATGCACACTTACCCTTTGATACCCTGCCCAGATATGCACCCAGCCCTTTTTACACCCCATCCCTGATGCAACAACAACTTGTATTTATATAGTGTCTTTAACATAATAAAACAACCCAAGGCACTTCCACGAGGCATTATAAAACAAAATATGACACTGAACCACCTAAAGAAACATTAGGTCAGATGACCAAAAGCTGGTCAAATAGGTAGCTTTTAGGGAGTGTCTTAAAGGAGGAAAGCAAGGCTGTGAGGTGGAGAGGTTTAGGGATGGAATTCCAGAGCTTATGAACTTAGCAGATGAAGGCATAGCCACCAATGGTGGAATGATTAAAAGAGAGAATGCTGAAGAGGCCAGAGGAGGAGAACACAAGAAATAGGAGCAGGAGAAGACCATTTGGCCCATTGAGCCTGCTCCGCCATTCAATGTGATCATGGCTGATATTCGGCTTCAACTCCACTTTCCCACCCATTCGCCACATCCGTTAATTCCCTGAGAGACTAAAAATCCATCTATCCCAGCTTTAAATATATTCAATGATGGAGTATCCACAACCCTCTGGGGTAGAGAATTCCAAAGATTCACAACCATTTGAGTGAAGCAATATCTCCTCATCTCAGTCCTAAATGATCAGCCCCTTATCCTAAGACTGTGCCCTCGAGTTTTAGATTCCCCGAACAGCAAAACAAATCTCTCCGTGTCTACCCTATCCAGCCCCTTCAGAATCTTGTATGTTTCAATGAGATCGCTTCTCATTCTTCAAAACTCCAGAGAATATAGGCCCAATTTACTCAGCCTCTCATCATAGGAAAACCCCCTCATCCCAGGGAACAATTTAGTGAACCTTTGCTGTACTGCCTCCAATGCAAGTATATCCTTTCTTAAATATGGAGATCAAAACTGCACACAATACTTGATGTAGTCTCACTAAAACCCGGTACAATTGCAGCAATACTTCTTTATTCCTTAAAATAAATGCAAAATACTGGGGATGCTGGAAATCTGAAATAAAAACAAGAAATGCTGGAAATACTCAGCAGGTCTGGCAGCATCCGTGGAGAGAGAAGCAGAGTTAATGTTTCAGGTCAGTGACCTTTCTTCAGAATGTCAGCTGATTAGAATCCAGGACCAGCATGTTCCTGTGAGGAAGAAAGACAAGTTTGGCAAGTTTCGGGAAGCTTGGATAACACGGGATATTGTGAGCCTAGTCAAAAAGAAAAAGGAAGCATTTGTACGGGCTGGAAGGCTAGGAACAGATGAAGCACTTGAGGAATATAAAGACAGTAGGAAGGAACTTAAGCAAAGAGTTAGGAGGACTTAAAGGGGTCATGAAAAGTCATTGGCAAACAGGATTAAGGAAAATCCCAAGGCTTTTTATACGTATATAAAGAGCAAGAGGGTAACCAGGGAAAGGGTTGGCCCACTCAAGGACAGAGATGGGAATCTATGCGTGGAGCCAGAGGAAATGGGCGAGGTGCTAAATGAGTACTTTGCATCAGTATTCACCAAGGAGAAGGACTTGGTGGATGATGAGCCTAGGGAAGGGAGTGCAGATAGTCTCAGTCATCTCATTATCAAAAAGGAGGAGGTGTTGGGTGTCTTGCAAAGCATTAAGGTAGATAGATCCCCAGGGCCTGATGGGATCTACCCTAGAATACTGAGGGAGGCAAGGGAAGAAATTGCTGGGGCCTTGACAGAAACCTTTGCATCCTCATTGGCTACAGGTGAGGTCCCAGAGGACTGGAGAATAGCCAATGTTGTTCCTTTGTTTAAGAAGGGTGGCAAGGATAATCCAGGAAATTATAGGCTGGTGAGCCTTACGTCAGTGGTAGGGAAACTATTAGAGAGGATTCTTCGGGACAGGATTTACTCCCATTTGGAAACAAACGAACTTATTAGCGAGAGACAGCATGGTTTTGTGAAGGGGAGGTCGTGTCTTACTAATTTGATTGTGTTTTTTGAGGAAGTGACGAAGATGATTGATGAAGGAAGGGCAGTGGATGTTGTCTATATGGACTTCAGTAAAGCCTTTGACAAGGTCCCTCATGGCAGACTGGTACAAAAGGTGAAGTCACACGGGATCAGAGGTGAGCTGGCAAGATGGATACAGAACTGGCTCGGTCACAGAAGACAGAGGGTAACAGTGGATGGGTGTTTTTCTGAATGGAGGGATGTGACTAGTGGTGTTCCGCAGGGATCAGTGCTGGGACCTTTGCTGTTTGTAGTATATATAAATGATTTGGAGGAAAATGTAGCTGGTCTGATTAGTAAGTTTGCGGACGACACAACGGTTGGTGGAGTTGCGAATAATGATGAGGATTGTCAGAGGATACAGCAGGATATAGATCAGTTGGAGACTTGGGCGGAGAAATGGCAGATGGAGTTTAATCCGGACAAATGTAAGGTAATGCATTTTGGAAGGTCTAATGCAGGTGGGAGGTATACAGTAAATGGCAGAACCCTTAGGAGTATTGACAGGCAGAGAGATCTGGGCGTACAGGTCCACAGGTCACTGAAAGTGGCAACGCAGGTGGATAAGGTAGTCAAGAAGGCATACGGCATGCTTGCCTTCATCGGTCGGGGCATAGAGTATAAAAATTGGCAAGTCATGTTGCAGCTGTACAGAACCTTAGTTAGACCACACTTAGAATATTGCGTGCAATTCTGGTCGCCACACTACCAGAAGGACATGGAGGCTTTGGAGAGGGTACAGAGGAGGTTTACCAGGATGTTGCCTGTTCTGGAGGGCATTAGCTATGAGGAGAGGTTGGAAAAACTCGGATTGTTTTCACTGGAACGACGGAGGTGGAGGGGCGACATGATAGAGGTTTACAAAGTTATGAGCGGCATGGACAGAGTGGATAGTCAGAAGCTTTTTCCCAGGGTGGAAGAGTCAGTTGCTAGGGGACATAGGTTTAAGGTGCGAGGGGCAAAGTTTAGAGGGGATGTGCGAGGCAAGTTTTTTACACAGAGGGTGGTGAGTGCCTGGAACTTGCTGCCAGGGGAGGTGGTGGAAGCAGATACGATAGCGACGTTTAAGAGGCATCTTGACAAATATATGAATAGGAAGGGAATAGAGGGATATGGGCCCCGGAAGTGCAGAAGGTGTTAGTTTCGGCAGGCATCAAGATCGGCGCAGGCTTGGAGGGCCGAATGGCCTGTTCCTGTGCTGTACTGTTCTTTGTTCTTTTGTTCTTTGTACGAGCACACCCGAGTCTTTCTGAACATCGACACTTACAAGCTTCGCACCTTTTAAAAAATATTCTGCTTTTCTATTCATACAACCAAAGTGAATAACCTTACACTTCCATACATCATACTCCATCTGCCATCTTGTTGCCCACTCACTTAACCTGTCTATATCTCTTTGCAGCGTCTCTGTGTCCTCCCCACAGCTTACCTTTCAACCTACCTTTGTATTATCAGTAAACTTAGATTCATTACGCTCTGTCTCTTCATCTAAGTCATTAATATAGATTGTAAATAGCTGAGGCCTCAGCACTGAACCTTGCGGCACTCCACTATTCACTGCCTGCCAACTTGAAAATGCTCTTTTTTGCCCACTCTTTGCTTCCTGTCCATTAACCAATCATCTATTCATACCAATATATTACCTCCAACTCCACGAGCCCTCATCTTCCCTGTTAACATTTTGTGTGGCCTTTTGGAAATCCAGGTATACGACATTTACTGGTTCTCCTTTATCTACCATACTAGTTACATCCTCAAAAAACTCTAATAAATTTGTCAAACAGGATTTCTCTTTAGTAAAACCATGTTGACTTGTTCTAATCATACTGTGCTTTTCTAAGTGCATTAAGACTTCCTTAATAATAGATTCCAGCAATTTCCCAATGACTGATGTTTGGCTAACTGGTCTGTATTTCACTGTTTTCTCTCTCCCTCCTTTCTTGAAAAGCGATGTAACATTTGCCAACTTCCAATATGATGGGATCATTTCTGAATCTAAGGAATTTTGGAAAATCTTAGCTAGTACATCCACTATCTATGCCACTATCTCTTTTAGAACCCTAGGATTTTGGCCATCTGGTCCCAGGGATTTGTCAGATTTTATTCCCTTAAGCTTCTTCCCTTATATTTTCTCTGCTGATATTAATTTCCTCACACTTTTTAGCCCCTAGGTTGCCGTCTATTTCTGTATGAAACTTGTGTCTTCTGCTGTGAAGGCAGACACAAAATACTTATTCAATGTCTCTGCCATTTCCTCATTCCCCATGATAATTTCTCCTGTCTCTGCTTCTAAAGGACCAACGTTTACTTTAGCTACTCTCTTCTTTTTTATATACCTATAAAAGCTCTTACAATCGTTTAATATTACTAGCTAGTTTACTCTCATAAACTATTTTTTCCTTTTCTTATCAACTTTTTGGTGGCCCTTTGCTGGTTTCTAAAACAATCACAATCCTCAGACTTGTTACTCTTTTTTGCAAGATTGTAAGCCTCTTTTAGTTTAGTTTAGTTTAGTTTAGAGATACAGCACTGAAACAGGCCCGTCGGCCCACCGAGTCTGTGCCAACCATCAACCACCTATTTATACTAATCCTACACTAATTCCATATTCCTACCACATCCCCACCTTCCCTATATTTCCCTACCACCTACCTATACTAGGGGCAATTTATAATGGCCAATTAACCTATCCTAAACGTCCTGAGTGAGTCACAGATGGGTCTTTCTTGCTGAGATTTTGTTTTTTAGTGGAATGTATTTTTGTTGAACATTTTGAATTGTTTATTTAAGGTTTTCCCACTGTTCATTTACCGCCATACCTTTCAGTCTATTTACGCAATTTATCTTAGCCAGTTCTCCCCTCATACCTACATAATTGGCTTTGTTTAAGTTTCGGATTCTTGTTTGTGATTGGAGTATGTCACTTTCAAACTTAACATGGATTCAATGGTATTATAATCACTATTTCCCGATGTTTTACTATGACATTACTAATAATTCATTACACAATACTAGATCTAAGACCGCTTTATCCCTAGTCAGTTCCGCAATGTATTGCTCCAAGAAACTGTCCCAAAAACATTTTACAAACTCATCTTCTAGACCATTCTTTCCAATTTAATTGCCCCAATCTATATGAAGACTAAAGTCCCCCACAATTATTACATTGCCTTTGTTACAAAGCTCCAATAATTTATTGTTTAATACTCTGTCCAACAGTATAATGACTGTTAGGGGCCTATAAACTACTCCCAGCAGTGTTTTTTGATTTTTGCTATTCCTAATTTCCACTTAAGCTAATTCTACTTAATGATCTCTGAGGCCAGATCCTTTCTCACTTCAGGGGCGGTCCTCCATGGGGCACAGGGTGCTCGATCAGGAGGGCTCACCCCCTGCCCACAAGAAGGCCGCCTAGTTTCATCATGTGGGCTTTCTGTGGCCTCAGCCGCCTGCCAGCCAAGGGTAAAATACCTGTGAAGGTGGGCGGAGGCCCTCAAGTGGCAGTTCATTGGCCATTTAAGGGCCTTGATTGTCCAGTGGCGGTGGGCCATTTCTCGCTGCCGCCACCCCATGTAAATTTGCAGCGGAGGCGGGAGCGGGTTGGGAAGGGCCCCCCAGCCTCCCACTCCATTTTACGCCCGCCACCCCCATCGCCACCAGCTCACTCTTTTGGGCAGCATAAAATTCCAGCCTATGTCTCTGTAATGGTGATTAGATCGAAATTATTTATCTCTATTTGTGCCACTAGTTCGTCTATCTTATTGCAGATGTTTCACGTATTCAGATAAAGAACCTTTAATTTCATTTTTTACTTCTATTCCCTGCCAATACCTTATTTGCTGATGTACAATTTTTGTTAAACTCTCTGTCCCTTACTATCCCATTCTGTTTGGCTTTACCCACAATGCCACACCATTCCAATGCCTCAACTTTTCTCTTTGGATTTCTAAATCTCCCTTCACCCGAACCCTCCCCCCTCCCACAGATAGTTCGGAATCTCTAGCCTTATCTGCTGACTCACTCTTAAGTTTGTCCACTCTGTCCCTTCTTGCCACACCCTGATCATCATTACCTTTCTTTCTATCTTGCTCTCTTGCCTTCTCCTCTCTCTTTACATTATCACATCTTCCCTCATTTGATCCCTTGCCCCCAACTATTTAGTTTGAAGCCCTCTCTACTGCCCGAGTTATACAATTTGCCAGAACTTGGGGCGGCACAGTGGCACAGTGGTTAGCACCGCAGCCGCACAGCTCCAGTGACCCGGGTTCAGTTCTGGGTACTGCCTGTGCGGAGTTTGCAAGTTCTCCCTGTGACCGCGTGGGTTTTCGCCGGGTGCTCCGGTTTCCTCCCACAGCCAAAGACTTGCAGGTTGATAGGTAAATTGGCCATTATAAATTGCCCCTAGTATAGGTAGGTGGTAGGGGAATTGAGGGAAGGTGGGGATGTGAGAGGGTAATGGGATTAATGTAGGATTAGTATAAATGGGTGATTGATGGTTGGCACAGATTCGGTGGGCCGAAGGGCCTGTTTCAGTGCTATATCTCTAAAATTAAAAATTAAAAAAAAAAAACACTGGTCCAAGCACTGTTCAGCTGAAGACTGTTCCAACGGTACAGCTCCCACTTTCCCCAGTACTGGTGCCAATGCCCCATGAATCGAAACCCATTTCTCCCACACCAATCATTGAGCCGCACCTCTAATCTTATTTACCCTAAACGAATTTGCTTGTGGCTCAGTTAAGAACCCAGAGATTATTATCTTTGAGGTTCTTCTTTTTAATTTCATCCGTAGCTGCTCATACTCCCGATACAGAACCCCTTTCTTAGTCCTATCTATGTTGTTGGTACCCACATGGACCACGACAACTGGATCCTCCCCCTCCCACTGCAAGTTCCTCTCCAGCCCTGAGCAGATGTCCCAAACTCTGGCGCAAGGCTGGCAACACAGCCGTCTGGACTCTTGCCCTTGGCCGCAGAGAACAGGGTAAGATAAAGCAGAGAAAGAAAGCTTACGATGGTCATAAAAAACATAATACTTTAGAAAGTCTAGAGGAGTATAGAAAGTGCAGGGATGAAGTAAAAAAGGAAATCGGGAAAGCAAAGAGAGGACATGAAAAATTATTGGCAGGTAAAATCAAGGAAAACACAAAGATGTTTTATCAGTAGATTAAGAGCAACAGGATAACTAAGGAAAGGATAGGGCCTATCAGAGATGTACAAGGGAACTTACGGTGGATGCAGAAAATGTGGGCAGGGTTCTTAATGAGTTTTTTTGTCTCTGTCTTCACAAAGGAGAGGGATGATGCAGACATCGTAGTAAAAGAGGAGGCGTGTGAAATATTAGATATGATAAGCATAATGAGAGAGGAAGTACTAGAGGGTCAGAGATCCATGAAAGTGGATAAATCACGAGGGCCAGATGGATTGTATCCCAGGTTGTTAAAGGAAGCCAGGGAGGAAATAGCGAATGCTTTGAGGATCATCTTCAAATCCTCACTAGCTACAGGCTAGATACCAGAGGATTGGAGGTCTGCGAATGTTGTACCATTGTTTAAAAAGGGTGAAAGAGATCGGCTTACAATTATTTGGCCTGTCAGTCTGATCTCGGAGGTGGGTAAATTGTTAGAATCTATTCTGAGGGACAGAATAAACTACCACTTCGAAAGGCATGGATAAATCAGGGATAGTCAGCATGGATTTGTTAAGGGAAGGTCGTGTCTTACTAAGTTGATTGAATTTTTTGAGGAGTAACAAGGAGGATTAATGAGGGTAGTGCAGTGGATGTGGTCTACATGGATTTTAGTAAGGTATCTGACAAGGTCCCACATGGCAGACTGGTCAGTAAAATGAAAGCCCTTGGAATAAAGGGGAATGTGGCAAGTTGGATCCAAAATTGGCTCAATGAGAGGAAACAAAGGGTAGTGGTCGACGGATGTTTTTGCGAATGGAAAGCAGTTTCCAGTGGAGTTCCACAGAGGTCAGTGTTGGGTCCCTTGCTGTTTGTGGTATATATTAATGATTTGGACTTAAATGTGGGTGGCATGGTTGGGTAATTTGCAGATGACACAAAAATTGGTCGTGTAGTTGATAGTGAAGAGGATAGCTGTAGATTCTAGAAAGATATCAATGGTTTGGTTGAGTGGATGGAAAAGTGGCAAATGGAATTCAATCTGGAGAAGTGTGAGGTAATGCATTTGGGGAGGGCAAACAAAGCGAGGGAACACACAATAAATGGGAGGATATTGAGAGGGATAGAGGAAGTGAGAGACCTTGAAGTGCATGTCCACAGGTCTCTGAAGGTGGCAGGACAGGTAGATAGAGTGGTGAAGAAGGCATATGGAATGCTTTCTTTTATTGGCCAAGGTATAGCATACAAAAGCAAGAACGTAATGCTGGATTCACTCAGCAGGTCTGGCAGCATCTGTGGAAAGAGAAGCAGAGTTAACGTTTCGGGTCAGTGACCCTTCTTCGGAACTGACAAATATTAGAAAAGTCACAGATTATAAACAAGTGAGGTGGGGGTTGGGCAAGAGATAACAAAGGAGAAGGTGCAGATTGGACCAGGCCACATAGCTGACCAAAAGGTCACGGAGCAAAGGCAAACAATATGTTAATGGTGTGTTGAAAGACAAAGCATTAGTACAGATTAGGTGTGAATATACTGAATATTGAACAATATTCAGTATATTCACACCTAATCTGTACTAATGCTTTGTCTTTCAACACACCATTAACATATTGTTTGCCTTTGCTCCGTGACCTTTTGGTCAGCTATGTGGCCTGGTCCAATCTGCACCTTCTCCTTTGTTATCTCTTGCCCAACCCCCACCTCACTTGTTTATAATCTGTGACTTTTCTAATATTTGTCAGTTCCGAAGAAGGGTCACTGACCCGAAACGTTAACTCTGCTTCTCTTTCCACAGATGCTGCCAGACCTGCTGAGTGAATCCAGCATTTCTTGTTTTTGTTTTTGTTTCAGATTTCCAGCATCCGCAGTATTTTGCTTTTATTTTAATGTAATGCTGGAACTGTATAAAATGCTGGTTAGGCCACAGCTGGAGGATTGCATACAATTCTGGTCACCACATTACAGCAAGGTCATAATTGCTTTGGAGAGAGTACAGAGGAGATTTACAAAAATGTTGCCAGGGCTTGAGAGTTGCACCTATGAGGAAAGATGGAACCAGCTAGGGTTGCTTTCCTTAGAACAGAGGAGGCTGAGGGGTGACTTAATTGAGGTATAGAAAATTATGAGGGGCCTAGATAGAGTCGACAGGACGGACCTGTTTCCCCTAGTGGAGAGGTCAATTACCAGGGCACAGATTTAAGGTGATTGGTAGAAGGATTAGAGGGGTTATGAGGAAAAACTTTTTTACCCAGAGGGTGATGGGTGTCTGGAATTCACTGTCTGGATTAGTGGTGGAGGCAGAAACCCACAACTCTTTTCAAAGGTACCTGCACCCGCACCTGATGTGCTGTAACCTGCAAGGCTACAGACCAGGTGCTGGAAGGTGGGATTAGATTGGTTGGCTAGTTTTTCAGCCAGCACAGATATGATGGGCTGAATGGCCTCTTATGTGTTGTAACTTTTCTATGGTTCTGTGGTTCTATGGTGTCTATCCCCCTGATTATACTGTCCCCTACTGCCACTACATTCCTATTTACTTCCCCTGCTTGAATGGCTTCCTGTATCACGGTGACATGGTCAATTTGCTCATCCACCCTGCAGCCCTCGCTCTCATCCACACAAGTTGAAAGAACCTCAAACCTGTTGGACAATTGCAAGAGCTGAGGCTCCTCCACTTCCGCCTTCTCAATCTCCTTGCCTGTCTCACTTGCAGTCATACCCTCCTGTCCCTGATCATGGACCAATTCAGAAAACCCTATCCTAAGGGATGTGACCGCCTCCTGGAACAAAATGTTCCCCCTCCCTGATGCATTGCAGTGTCTGTAGCTCGGCCTCCAGCTCATTGACTCTAAGCCGAAGCTCCTCGAGCAGCAGACACTTACTGCAGACGTGTTTGCCATGGATTACACTGGCATCCACCAGCTCCCACATAATGCAGCCTCAACACACACCTTCCATGCCATCTTTATTATGTGTTAATTTATTTCTCTTAGTTAATTTATAATTAATTAACCCCACTTCTACTAAACTTTACTACTGCTGGTAAACCTTACTACTACTAGTAAAACTTTACAAATAAATTACCTGAGTCTCAGAAGATTCTTATTCTCATTATTTCAATTAATGTTACACTAACACCAATTAAAATTCCTTAGTTTAGATAAGAGAAAAAGAGAAAATGTTCACCAACCAATCACTTACCTTCTATGCTGGAATGTCACACGTCAATTCCTCTTTCCCCCTCTGCACCAAATTCCCACGTGAACCAAATTCCCACCTTCACACTCTGACTACATCTCACTCAGGCAAAGACTCCACTCCATGCGCCCCTCACTCCGTTTGCAGATATCTCGGAGGGTTGTAGGGCTGGAGGAGATTACAGAGATAGGCAACGCAAGGGATTTGAAAACAAGGATGAGATTTTTAAAATCAAGGCATGGCTTAACCAGGAGTCAGCGGAGGTCAGGGAGCACAGGGGTGATGGGTGAATGGCATTAGGTGCAAGATAGGACATGGGCAGCAGAGATTTGGATGAATTAAAGGTAATGGAGGGTAGAATGTGGGAGTACATTAGAATAGTCATGTTTAGAGGTAGCAAATAGATGGATGAGGGTTTCGGCAGCAGAAGAGCTGAGGCAAGGGTGGAGAGAGGCAATGTTACAGAGCTGGAGTTAGGCAGTCTTAGGACACCGTGAATATGTGGCTGAAAGCTCATCTTGGGGTTGTGAGCAGTCTATATCAGCCTCAGGCAGTTGCCAGGGAGAGGGATGGGGTTGGTGGCGAGGGAGCGGAGTTTCTGATGGGGACCAAAGACAATGGCTTCAGTATTCCTGATATTTTATTGGAGGGTATTTCTGCACATCCAGTACTGGATGTCAGACAGGCAGTCTGTTAATTTAAAGGCATTGGAGGGATCGAGAGAGGTGGTGAAGTAAAGCTGGATGTTGTCAGCTTACAAGTGGAAACTGACGTGTTTACAGATAGTGTCATCCATGGGCAGCAAGTAGATGAGAAAGAGGAGAGGGTCCAAGGATAGATTCTTTGAGGACACTGGTGGTAACAGTTTGGAAATGGTGAGAAGTCATTGATGGCAATTCTCTGGCTGCTATTAGATAAATAAGAATGGAACCAGGCAAGAGCATTCTCACCCTGCTGGATGATGGTGGCGAGGCAGTGGAGCAGAATGGTGTGATCAACTGTGTCAAAGGCTGCAGACAGGTCGAGAAGGACGAGAAGGGATAGTCTGCCTTTGTCACAGTTACATAAGATATCATTTCTGACTTTGATGAGAGCCTTTTCGGTACAGTGGCTGGGGTGAAAACCTCATTGGAGGGTTTCAAACATGGAGTTCCGGGAAAGATGGGCATGGATTTGAGAGGCGACAAAATGTTCAAGGACTTGAGAGGAAAGGGAGGTTGGAGATGGGGTGCTAGTTTCCAAGGACTGAGGGG
Organism: Heterodontus francisci; assembly: GCF_036365525.1. NCBI lineage: Eukaryota > Metazoa > Chordata > Chondrichthyes > Heterodontiformes > Heterodontidae > Heterodontus > Heterodontus francisci. Next base: position 24,938,874 of record NC_090390.1, on the reverse strand, counting down.
TCAAGGGTTGTTTTTTTGAGCAGAGGAGTGATGATGGCATCTTTAAAGGAGGGAGGGACAACACCTGAGGTGAGAGAACCATTAACAGTGTCAGCTGACTTGGGGACCAGGAAGGGAAGTTGGGTGGTCAGTTTAGTGGGAACAGGATCGAGGGAACAGGTGGTGGGTCTCATGGTCAAGATGAGCTTGGAGAGGGAATGAAGGGAGACAGGAGAGAAATTAGAGATATTACAAGTTCCTGACTAGGGCAGGGGGGAGCCTTAGTGGAAGTTCAGCCTGGTGGGCCAGAGGAAGAGAGGGAAGCAGGAGAGGCAGCAGATCAGATCGCCTCAATCATAGTGACAAAGAAATCTATGAGTTCCTCACACTTCTTGTTGGAAGTGAGGGTCGAGGAGACAAGGGAGAGGGATTTAAGAAAATGTTGTAGAGGAAAGAAGCTGGGGGTTACCTTTGCCTTCCAGGGTGATCTGGAATCGTGAGCAGTTTTAGCAAATAAGAGCAGGATCCAATAGTGTTTTACCACCAGATCTGGCGGTAAATGGCTAAACCTGCTGTCCGCCATATCCTTTCAAGTCTGCATCCCTTGGGAAATGACAGATTGAGACAGAGTAATCGTTTTAATGGGGACTAGGCCATTAAAAGTGGAGTTGAGGGTGCGGTTGAGCAGATCGGTAGCGACAGAGATGTCAGAGTGAACAGAGGGCCAATGACTGGACAGTTGGGATTTTGAGAATGCAGTTGTAAGTAAATTGGGGGAGAGTTTTTGAAAGGGGCAAACACAATACGAAGTAGAGTTTCGGTGGGGGGAAGCGGGATGTGGGTGGAAAGCAATACAAGGAAATGATCAGAGATGGCCTCATCTGTGACTGGTATTATGGCAGTAGTGAGGGCACGTGAGATCGTGAAATGGCATCAAGTGGGTGGCTGTGAATATGAGTTAATGAGTTTCCATGGAAAGTGATATTAAGGGAGGATAGGAGGCAGTGAACGCGGAGGAGACAGCATGATGAATTGAGATGGATACAATTGCCTAGGATGAGAAGTTGCTCAGTGCAGAGGCTGAGGGACGAAAGCAGTGCAGATAGCTCATTGAAAAAATTGGCAAAGTATTTGGCTGGGCAACAGAGAACTGGAATTTTAAATAAGGTGAGAGGGGTGAAACAAGGCGGGATGCTCAAAGGAGGAGATTAAGGTGACATTTGGTGATAAGAGTCACACCATCACCATGATGGTCTGGGCGAGGCAAGTTACGAAAGGTATAACCATGAAGCTGTCATCACCCATCAGCCAGGATGCTGTCGATGCAATCATCCACAATAAGCTCATGGATTGCAAGGACTTTGTTCAGAAGTGAATGAGTATTCTGGAGGGAAGGGCGGTGAGACCAGATATACCTGGTATACATCCTACCCCTTTATACCCCGTCCCAGCTATACACCCTGCCCTTTTTAAACCCCATCCCCAATATAAACCCTTCCCCCTTTACACCCTGCCCTTTTTACACCCCATCCCCAAATACACCCTTCCCCCTTTGCATCCCATTCCCGAAATATACCCTGCCTCTTTTATATCCCATCCCCAATATAAACCCTGCCTCTTTTGCACCCCATCCCCTTAGATACCCCATCCTCGATATACACCCTGCCCCTTTTATACCCCATCCATGGTATACACACTGCCCCCTTATACTCCGACAGCACTATTTATATCCCTACTTTTACACCCTGATGAATTTACATTCCTTCCTGAGATACATCACCCCCTCCAAATTTGTACCCCGATATACACCCTAACCCTTTTACACCCTATGCCATTTTACACCCCAAATGATTTACACCCTGCTTCATTCACACCCTGTCAGTTTTACACCACTTCCCAATTTACACACAGCCTGATTTACTCCCCACCTAGGTTTACACACAGCCTGATTTACACCCCAAGCAGGTTTACACCCTTCCTGATTTACACTCCAAGCAGGTTTATGCCCTTCCTGATTTACACCCCACCCAGTTTTACACCCTTCCTGATTTACGTCCCACCCAGTTTTACACACTTCCTGATTTACACCCCACCCAGTTTTACACCTTCCTGAGTTACACCCCACCCAGTTTTACACCCTTCCTGATTTACACTCCAAGCAGGTTTATGCCCTTCCTGATTTACACCCCACCCAGTTTTACACCCTTCCTGATTTACGCCCCACCCAGTTTTACACACTTCCTGATTTACACCCCACCCAGTTTTACACCTTCCTGAGTTACACCCCACCCAGTTTTACACCCTTCCTGATTTACACTCCAAGCAGGTTTATGCCCTTCCTGATTTACACCCCACCCAGTTTTACACCCTTCCTGATTTACGCCCCACCCAGTTTTACACACTTCCTGAGTTACACCCCACCCAGTTTTACACCTTCCTGAGTTACACCCCACCCAGTTTTACACCTTCCTGATTTTTTTTTAGAGATACAGCACTGAAACAGGCCCTTCGGCCCACCGAGTCTGTGCCGACCATCAACCACCCATTTATACTAATCCTACATTAATTCCATATTCCTACCACCTCCCCACCTGTCCCTATATTTCCCTACCACCTACCTATACTAGGGGCAATTTATAATGGCCAATTTACCTATCAACCTGCAAGTCTTTGGCATGTGGGGGGAAACCGGAGCACCCGGAGGAAACCCACGCAGACACAGGGAGAACTTGCAAACTCCACACAGGCAGTACCCAGAATTGAACCCGGGTCGCTGGAGCTGTGAGGCTGCGGTGCTAACCACTGCGCCACTGTGCCGCCCTTCCTGATTTACACTCCAAGCAGGTTTATGCCCTTCCTGATTTACACCTCACCCAGTTTTACACCCTTCCTGATTTACACCTCACCCAGATTTACACCCTTCCAGATTTACACGCTTCCTTATTTATACCCCACCCAGTTTTACACCCTTCCTGATTTACACCTCACTCAGAGTTACACCCTTCCTGATTTACATGCCACCTAGTTTTACGCCATTCCTGATTTACACGCCACCTAGTTTTACCTAACCATCAGCCTCAAGAAAACGAACATCATGGGGCAGGATGTCAGAAATGCTCCATCCATCAATATTGGCGACCACGCTCTGGAAGTGGTTCAAGAGTTCACCTACCTAGGCTCAACTATCACCAGTAACCTGTCTCTAGATGCAGAAATCAACAAGCGCATGGGTAAGGCTTCCACTGCTATGTCCAGACTGGCCAAGAGAGTGTGGGAAAATGGCGCACTGACACGGAACACAAAAGTCCGAGTGTATCAGGCCTGTGTCCTCAGTACCTTGCTCTACGGCAGCGAGGCCTGGACAACGTATGCCAGCCAAGAGCGACGTCTCAATTCATTCCATCTTCGCTGCCTTCGGAGAATACTTGGCATCAGGTGGCAGGACTATATCTCCAACACAGAAGTCCTTGAAGCGGCCAACACCCCCAGCTTATACACACTACTGAGTCAGCGGCGCTTGAGATGGCTTGGCCATGTGAGCCGCATGGAAGATGGCAGGATCCCCAAAGACACATTGTACAGCGAGCTCGCCACTGGTATCAGACCCACCGGCCGTCCATGTCTCCGTTATAAAGACGTCTGCAAACGCGACATGAAATCGTGTGACATTGATCACAAGTCGTGGGAGTCAGTTGCCAGCATTCGCCAGAGCTGGCGGGCAGCCATAAAGACAGGGCTAAATTGTGGCGAGTCGAAGAGACTTAGTAGTTGGCAGGAAAAAAGACAGAGGCGCAAGGGGAGAGCCAACTGTGCAACAGCCCCGACAAACAAATTTCTCTGCAGCACCTGTGGAAGAGACTGATTTACACCCTGCCGGTTTTACACCCCAATGCTTTTACACCACACTCTGACCAATTTACAACCTGTCCATTATACAATTTGCTTGATTTACAATCCTGCAAATTTCTGATTCTATTTTGAAAATTCACCTGAGTGCATTTCACAGGTGAAAATGATGGACTTCCCTAGCCTGGAAACCTAAGAAAACACTATATGAAGAGCAGAACTGTCATCATGGTCAACCCGACCAATAATTGCACCAGGTTAGCTGAACAAAGCAAGCCCAACCAGTAATGAGTAGCTCCAAAAGGCAACGCCATGGCAAATGTGAAGTGCTTCAGGATATTCTAGGAGCTGTGACAAGGTGTTATTATATAGAACAAGGTAAGAATCATCAAATCATACAGCACACAGAGGCTAATTAGCCGATTGTGCGTGTACCGGATCTTTGAAAGAACTATCTAATTAGACTGACTCCCTTGCTCGATCCCCATATTCTTGCACATCTTTCCTTTCATGTATTTATCCAATTCCCTTTTGAAAGTTATTATTGAATCTATTGAAGCCTTTTAGGCTGTGCATACCAGATCATAACTCACTGCATAAAGAAAAATTCTCCTCATCTCCCCACTGCTTCTTTTGCCCATTTTCTTAAGTCTGTGTCTTCTGGTTATTGACTGTCCTGCCAATGGAAACAGTTTCTCCCTATCTACTCTATCAAAACCCCTCATAATTTTGAACATCTCCATTAAATCTCCACTTAACCTTCATTGCTCTAAGAAGAACAATCCCAGCTTCTCCCATCTCAGAACATAACTGAAGTCCCTCATTAGTGATGCCATTCTAGTAAATCTCCTGTATGCCTTCTCCAAGACCTTAATATCCTTCCTAAAGTGTGCTGCCCAGAATTGAACATATTGAATATTCCAGCTGGGGGACAACCAGTGATTTATAAAGGTTTTGCATAACTTCCTTGCTTTTGAACTCTATGCCTCATTTTAGAAAGCTTAGGATCCTGTAAGCTTTTATAAGTGCCTTGTCAACTGTTCCTGTCACCTTCTAAGATTTGTGTTCTATTCCTTTTACGACCCAAGTCCTGTGAACAATAACTGTTCCTAGTTACAGTGAGTCAGAGTCAGTGGTGACTAGATAAACATTTTCAGCTGTCCAACACACAGGCTTAGGCAACAAAAGTGTAGCACAGTTGAGGCCTATGAGACATCTCACACCTCTCACACAAAAATTACGCTGATCCTCAAACATTTTCTTTGTTTATGCCTCTTGCTCCACATACCTAATGTACTTGTAAAAGTTAAACTTGTAGAAGTTGGAACTTAATAAAGCATGGAAACTGGCAAAAAAAAATTTAAGAAAAGGAGATGTATTTGACTTTGTAAGTTATAGATATAGAAATTGATATGTGTTGCGTCAGTTTTTTGGGCATTATACAGACAAAAAATGGACCAGTTTAGAAGTGTGTTACAAGCTTACAGGACACCAGTTTGGTGTGTACATACAGTCTTTAATGAAACTGATTGTAATGGCTGCCTGCAGTCAGAGCACCTCATGATAGAGGTCACATGACCTATAGCAAACCAGAAGGCACATTGGTACAGTATTGCATTTGTATCCCAAACATCACCTTTTTCATACATAAAAACACACAAAAAATGTGCATGCATTATCATTTACACTGTGAGTTGCCTAAGTTACCCACAATGCAACAATTGTTCTCATGCATTAGTAGTGCATCATTCTTGTCAATCTCTGCACATGTATTGCACACATAGTCATTAAATCGTGCTGGTCTCTTAATGGTGTGCGTGCGCGTTGTCGTTGGTTGCTCATCCGGTTGATTTTGCTTCTCCGATGAGTTTCGTTCCCTTGTCACTAGTTGCCGCGGTAACTGTTGTTCCATTTCCATTGTTGGGGTGCTGTGGACCTCTGGGGCTGATGGTTGTTCTGTGGTCTGTGCAGTTGGTGAGTTCTCATCTTCCTGATTGGCCACCTGCCGTGAAGGAGCAGCTTCTCCAGTTGTGTGTGTGCCTGCGACAGTATCTCTGGTCCTTCACTGCCACCACATACGATCAAGGTGACAACTGCTCTATGCAGGTCCCAAGTTGCCACTTGAGCTGACTCTTGTTGAGCACTTTGAAGGTTTGTACCCTGTCTGGTTCTCCGAGGCTCAATTCTGGCAATGGTTCAGCAATTTTGTCAAAATGAAATTTGGCTTTCTGCCATTTCACCTTGATTTTGTCTGCCCGCTCTGCGAAATCCGAGCACTCCTTTCCCATAGCCTCCACCTCGCGCCTGAGCATACAACTGCCAGATCTTCCTCTTCCTCGCTGCCTGTATGACTCGTGTCACCTTGCGACTGGCAAAGACGTTCTCGTTCCAGCGCCGGTGCCCGCTCCTGTAGACTAACTCCTGGGTTTTCTCTTTTTGCATGTTGAGGGTTACCAGTCCAAGCTTTAGACTTGCTTCGGCTGAGATGAGTGGCTTTTGCTTGCTGTCTATGATTTGGAACTCCAGATCTTTGTTCTTGTCATTGCTATGGGCTCTCAGAGTAACTTGTCCTGTTGGCACCAGTATGGCACCATCATATAGCCTTAAGCTTCCTTTTGAGGGCTTTATTTTTGGATCACCATGTTGAACCACTTTGCACAGGTCTGTGAAGGTCATGACGTTGCATGACGCACCCATGTCTATCTGGCACTTTATGTTGACTTGATATTCTCCTTCTGTAGTCAACATTCCAACAATCATAAAGCATTTATCACTGATCAATCTGTCTGAACCAACCTGTTGTATGTTTATAGTGATTAGTCAGAATCTTCAGCTGATATCTCTCCAGTGGCCATCTGTACCTGCTTGTTGTGCTTCCTTCTAGCCAAACACTTGCGTGCAAAATGATTCAGCTTTTTGCAGTGAGAACACTGCTTTCCCCACGCTGGACATGCCTTCTTTTCCTCTGCATGATGTCCTCTGCAGTATTTGCATCCTTCCCTTTGTCTGTGATCTTTCTGCCCTTTCGGCTTGCAATGTCTATCAGCCTATTTCAAGGTCTGGTCTGTTCTGCCATGAATATGCTCTAACTGCTGATTTACAACCTCAGTGCTTCTGCACATGTCGATCACTTCCCTGAGAGTCAGTTTCCCCTCTCTCAGTAGACTTGCGCTCACTGCGGGATCTCTTATGCCTAATGCAGTCCTGTCTTTCATTAGATCATCTTTTAGTTGTGCAAATTCACAGGATTCTGCAAACTGTGTTAATGCAGTCACATACTGATCAATGGGCTCTTTTTCACCTTGGGCCCTAATATTGAATACATACCGTTCATAAGTTACATTCACTTGGGGTTCAAAGCCTGCCTTCAAGGCTTTCAAAATTTCTGCTGTCCATTTTTTTTTTGTTCTTCAGAGAGATTTAGGGTGGAATGCACTTTTTAACAATCTCTCCCCAACAGTGATAAAAGTGTAGCTACCGCAGCCACTCTGGTTTGTTAATCGGTCGCCATTTCGTAATTTTGCCATTGTGAATGGAAGAACTGGCAGTTCTGCTTCATACCACTTTTCATTTCAACCGGCGCAGGCAGAGGAAAATTTGCAGCCATTGTCTTACCCTGTGCTTTCAGCTATTTGTTTGTTCCCTGTGGATTCCTTTGGCTTTTAGCAGCTTTTAACAGTTCTGACCATTCCTGTGGCCTTTGTTCCGTAACTGTGCTTTTCAACAGCTCTCCACCACTCCAATCTCAGCTCCACTCTGACACCATGTTTCGAGCTCAAAGGACACCAGGCTGGTGTGTACTCTGTCTTTAATGAAACTCACTGTAATGGCTGCCTGCAGTCAGAGTACCTCATGGTAGAGGTCATATGACTACAGTAAACCAGGAGGCACATTGGTACAGTATTGCATTTCTATCCCAAACACAGTGGGATGGCCCGATCTCAATCAGCGCAGGCTTTGGCCCACTGCTAAACTCGTCAGGCCCATTTTATAGGTTTCCCATGTGGATGCCTAAGACAGATATTAAGCCCCTTGAATATGGAAATGAGGGGCCCAACACCTGCTGAAAAGCCTATGTTCCCATTGTGGAACAGATCCAGAATCTAGTGATGCAGTTACACTGCATATATCATGTCCCTGCAAAGCAGTTTCTGCTTCCCAGAAATGCAAGAATCACAGGTAATCTGACATCAGTTCTGCATTTTGCATTGGGTTTGAGGTCACCTTGAGGAGATTGTGTCATGCTGCTTATGCTTTGCCTCTGATGACATGCAGCCCACTCCTCCCTGCTTCTGCTTTGCGTCAGTTGCAGTGCGAATGCAACCAAGGAAATGACATAGATTGACAGCACAGAAACAAGCAATTCGGCCCAATGCCAGCGTTGACACTCCACGTGAGACTCCTTCCAGTCTAATTACCTCTTCCCTAACCTGCCATGAAAACATTTGCTTCATTCAATTTTGAAAAAAGTCCATTCTTCTGTCTCTGCCCCACAAAAAAAATTTTGAATGACTTTCATTATTATATTCTAGTGAGAATTGAACCATTGGTGTTACTGGAGTAATAAGCTTGTGACTAGCATCTAGAGGGGATAATACAGGAAGCTTGCATGATCTTATGGAAAGGGTGAGCATCATTGCGCCAGATGGTCTTTTCTTACCTTTTTGTCTTATGTGTTTCGATAGGTAAGGGTAGGTCGCTGTCCTTTGTTTGCCAGCATTACAACAGTGACACTTCAGAAGTACTTCATTGATTGTAAAGCACATAGGGATGTCCTAAGGTCATGAAAGACACGATATAAATGCAAATTTTTCTTTGCCATTACTATTTCCTATTTCAAGTTCTGGCTAAGGGGCGCATTACCTAAGCAAATAGAGAAGTTGCAAAGGAAAATTTTAAGTTTTTTTTTATTTGCTCTTGGCAAAGCTCAATTTGTTACCCATCCCCCGAGTTCTATGTTGTCCAATATGTTTGCCGCTAGCTATATGTGGCTAATTAGGAATCCTGATGTGGCAAATTACATTTTTGATTAGAAATTACGAGAGTAATAGACACCATCATTGGGCATATGACCTCAATATTAATATTTGCAAGGTGGATGGATGTGAACTTTAATTTGTTATCTGTTTGTTGGAATAATTGTAAAATAAAAAGCAGAGTGTGAGTGTTATTCGATCAGTGAGTGCTTTATTTCCTTGGTTACTGAACCATGGTAAATGTTTGTTAAGTAAATATACACAATAGACTTGCAGGGCTATGGGGATAGAGCTGGGGAGTGGGACTGACTGAATAGCTCTGTGGAGAGCCGGCATGGACTTGATGGGCTGAATGGCCTCCTTCTGTGCCGTATATGACTCTCTGAAGTGCATTTACTTGGAGTCTGAAGTTTGTGTAAGGTGTTTTCTACTAAGATTGGTGCAGGTGGGTAAAACAGTGTTGATTTCTATTGGACAATTTTGCCCTGAGAAGACAACAATGGGCCTTATTAGTGATTTGTACAACCAAGAGGATTGCTGAACCACGTGAGAGGGCATTAAGAATTGACCATATAGTGTGAATCAGAATAGGTAGGGTTTACCTTCCCTCATTGTTAGTGAACCAATTGTGGTATAGGGCAATCCAGCTGCTTTGATGGTTTTTTGCTTTGCTGTCAGGCCAGAAATGAGCAGATCTATTCAGTTCAGTTTCACAACTTGCTATGGTGGCATGGTGAACTCGCAATCTCTTAAGTTCCGAAATCTTACCACAACCACTACCCTACAGTACCCATAATGCAGTTATTAGGTGATTTCCCCTTCTCACTCCTGAACCAGGTACCTCACTGGTTTTGAAAATAGTTTTGGAATAGTTATAGATTCACAAGGCAAAGGCTGTGCTGATAAAGTGGTCTTTTTCCACTCAGTGTCAGCTGCAAGTATTCAATTCAGGTAAATGTAGAGTAAATCCTGACCTACACTGTACCAATAATGCCTTTGACTCCCAAGCTCAGAAATCTGCCCCCTATTGCAGCCAAGTAAATATTACATTTCCTACAGAGACATTCTAATAATGTCTCTGAGTAATATTACCAATTGACTTTCAAACTTTGGCAATTTTGTACTGCGGACTAAGCTCACTAGGAACTGGATTATCCATCAGCCACTCCTTTCGCTCCATCTAGGCCCTAAGCTCTGAAATTCCTTCCATAAACCTGTCTACATCTCTTTCCTCCTTTCAGACTTTCCTTTTTGACTAAGCTTTTGGTTACCTGTCGTAACATCTCCTCCTTTGGCTCAGTTTCTATTATTGTCTGACTACTGTGAAACACCTTGGGAGGTTTTAATACTTTAAAGAGGCTATATAAATGCAAGTTGTTGTCGCTGAGACTGTCCAAATCACTTTGTGTGTGGTCTTTACTCTAGCCTAGGCAATCTCAACTTCATCCCACCATTCAGAGCTGTATATGAATCCAGGTGGCAGTGCTGAAAGGAAAGTGTTTTATTTCACAGTGTTAATCAGTGCTCGAGTTTAACTCAAACAAAAACAGGAAACGCTGGAAACACTCAGCAGGTCATTCAGCATCTGTGGAGATAAGAGATGAGTTAAAGTTTCAGATGTGCAACCTTCATTCAAACTTGATGACGGGTCCACACCTGAACAATTCACTTGTCTCTTCACAAATGTTAACTATCCTGTTGAGTGCTTCCACCATTTCCTAGTTTTGTTTCTGATTTCCAGCAACTGCAACTTGCTGCTTTTCCTTTAACTCATAATCTGACTATCTTCCATTCTTTTTAGCAAAAGGTTATATCACGTGTGTCAAGTCAGGAATAAGAACGAGAGTTCCATTCCCCATTTGAAAATGTTTTAAAGTAAAGAACCACTGGTTGAAAATCAATGTTATTAATTTGGAAAGTTGTGTTTTAACTTTCACTTCAGTTATGTTTTCAAATGTACCTGGATTGAAAAGAATCAGTTCCCTCTTAAGAAAGAGCTTGCATATATTGCCTTTCACAATGTCAGGGCATCCCAATTGCAGCCAATTAAGTATTTCTGAAGTGTAGTCACTGTTGTAATGTAGGAACTGCAGCTTTTGTACACAAGGCCCCACAAACAGCAATGTGATAATGACCAGATAATCTGTTTCAGTGATGTTGGTTGAAAGATAAATATTGGCCAGGACAGTGGGGAGAACTCCCTTGCTCTTCTTTGATATAGTGCTGTGGAATCATTTATGTCCACCTGAAAACACAGTTAGGGCATGTTTATTATCTCACTTGAAAGACGCACGGCACTCCCTCAGTACTGTACTGGAGTGTCAACTTGGAATATGTGCTCATATTGTTGGAGTGGGGCTTAAAGGTGAGAGGTGAGAGTGCCATGGTTGGCACAAGGGAGCTGAGCCTGTGATCAGCTGCAGCAAGTATTCCAGCCCACTTTCCCCCTCTCTGAACTATGACTGCTGGGATCAACTGTAGAAACCTTATTGTAAGTTTAGCTGGGATCAGCATAGGTCAAGGATCAAATCTGGGACCTTCCAGGTCTATCTATCTCAGCTACTTACCAGATACACGCACTGAACCTACACAGGCAATTGGGAACAACACATTTAAGTTCTTAATGCTACAAAAATGTTACCCTTCAAGTCAATGTTACTGCAGATTTGTTTTCTTTAATTGGTGACCAAAAGCTGTGTTACCAAGCTCATAATATTATTGGCTGGTGAATAGCTGCCGTCTTCAGATGATGTGCATTCAATTCCGTTCTGCTTAAAGTTACCAGCTGCCAAATTAAGCCTGTGGGGAATTATTTATCACTTCTCCCTGTCCATACAACTCTCATTCAAGTTTCTGTTTGTTTGTGTTAAAGAAAAACTTTACTATTTGAAAAGTGAGAAATTATTTTAGTTCAGCTGCCTCCCATTCAACTGAGAGAAAGTAGCTTGGCTTAACCTATTCATAGATGTATAAATAATGTCAATTGTTATTATTTAATAAATTCTAAGAATCCGGGGACTCATTTCTGTTGGGCATAAAGGAACTTGAGACAATTTTGTTTAGTTAAATGCATACATTTATTATCAAGCTGCTACCGCTGATTGTTTCAGTCAGCCATACCCTACCATGAATGGCAGGTTAAGTTACTAAGTTATCAACAGTAATCATTTGTAATTACCTGAACAAGCTGGAAATAAAGCATTTGACTCCTATAAGTCTCTAAGTGGTTGCATAGCCACTCGTACTGATAGGAAAATAATGATGACATCCGAAGGAGGAGAGGAAGGCTGAGAGGCATGTGTGTGTTGAATGAGAAACGGCAATATTCATGCAGGAGGCTATGTCCAAGATACACACAATGCTTCAGATATGTAATGAAAATCATCGTCTGATTCAAATGTGTTAGGAGTAAATTCAAAATCATACATACTCCTGCCAAATGGTGTAGTCCTGGAGCGGGGAAGGAAGAGATACGGTCAAAGGAAAATTCTGAATTCTAATTTAAAATATGGTGCATTCTGAGCAAATGTTTAGTTCAGTTAAAATCTAATAATTTATGCGAGGTTCTGTACCTAGTATCATACAAATTTATAAGGGGAATTGGTTGAAAATGGGCAAGGACTTTAAGCAATTTCGAACATACGAATTAGGAGCAGGAGTAGGCTGCTCGGCTCTTCAAACCTGCTCAACCATTCAGTAAGTTCATGGCTGAACTGTTTACTCCACATTTCCACCTACCCCCGATAACCTTCCACCCCCTTGCTTATCAAGAATCTATCTACTTCTGTCTTAAAAATATTCAAAGACTATACTACAAATACATTAACCATTATGTGCTAAAATAACAAACCAATTGCCTCTTGTCTTTCTTCCCCTCTCCTCTCCTTCTCTCCTCTCCTCTCATCCTCTCCTCTCCTCTCTTATTCTGTTACAGAACGAAGGCTGCTTGTTTTATTGTGGCTGATGCTTGCTTTGTACCCAGCATCTGTCACAGAGCGATTGAGCATGGAGGTTGATGTAAAGAGCCACAAAGAGCTAAATGCTGTTCAATTGGGACTGGTTACTCATTCTCGCTGTGAATGCTCAGTCCATTATTATAGATTGGTGTTATAATCAGACTTTCATTGTATGTATGTGGGCAGATGTGTGCTGTGTGCTTGACGTCCCTGTTTGGAAGCCAGTTGTGAGCCTGGGTGGGCATGAGTTGATTTTCCTATGCAACAGCCAGGCCGAGTGTCCAAGGCTTGTGTATTAGACCCTTGGCAACATCACCTTGGGCAGTCGCCCACTTTAAAATTGGCACTTTGCACCTCCACGCACAGCAAGAAAAATGAACGCAGTTGTGTACATCCCAATCTAATTGGCAGCATCAAACTTGACTACTGGTTATAGGTTAGAGACCTGCCATCCAGCAGTGATACCTGTGGGGCACGATGCCAACAATATACAAATACAAAGTACTGCCAACTGGGCACCTTATACAAATCACAGGAAGAGGAAGGTAGGGAACTGTAGTTGGAAAAACCTGTTAAAGGGGCCAAGCGTCATCTAAAATATTCTTCTATTGATTTTTTTTTAAATATGAAGGAATATTAAAACAGTGACTACACTTCAAAAAGTACTTCATTGACTGTGAAGCTCTTTGGGATGTCTTAAGGTCATGAAAGGTGTTATATAAATGCAACTCTTTATTTTAAATATCAAGAAACATTCCATAACTTGTACAAATGCCCATTCTTTGATCTGGGCTTGCACAATTTTCAAGACATTTATATCACATTCCAAGCTTTTGGCCGAGCAAAGAACATATGTTAATTTGTGGATCAAACAAACTCCATCAAATCCGAGGTTGACCCGAACATGAAGTACTATTACCTGACTGTCAAAACCAGATGTGTTCATGAAGGATGACCATTGCAGTTATTCTCCTCCTGGTTCCCATAGTATCACATCCTGGCTGGAGCTGGCAGGCTCACTGCCTTTCTCTGTGACTATTCATGCAAGACTTGCAAGAATGGCGGTCAAATGCAGTTTCCGAAAGATCATATGTTGATAGTTAACTAGGTGCAACCACCGCCCCCTCTCACCCCAACTCCACCCCCACCCCCCCCACCCCCCCCACCCCAAGTTAGTTTACTTCAAAGTAAGGCAGGAAAGTAGGACTGGAGGACATAAATTTAAACCAGTGGAACATAAATCTAAAACAGATATTACAAAGAAATTCTTTACTCCAAGATCAATGAATGTTTGGAATAAATGAGAGGTTGGGGTCTTGGAGAGGAAAACATTTGAGCTGCTGAAAATGCATATGATTTCTACAATGGGAGAAGCAGGAAACAAGAGGGATCAGCTCAGATGGGCCAAATTGCCTTTTTATCATTCTCGGTTTTTTTTTGTTTTTACCTCTCTGTTTCGCAATCTACCTAGATAGGTTCAGCTCTCTGCATTTCTTATCCTGAGACAAATTCGAAAGAAAGAATAATCTCCCTGTACTTGCATGGCAAATATTAATGGAGTAGTAAAGTGAAATTTTTTCCTGAGATACTCTGTGGAGCTATTTGGATAGCCACTGCAATGGCCATGTGCTGTACTGGTTTGGATTAGGCCTTTTATGCGAACAACAACAGCTTGCTTTTATCGAACATATTTAATGTAGTAAAATGTCCCACGGCAATGGTAGGAAAAAGGAATTTGGGGATGTATAAGAGGCTGGAACTGGAGAAACACAGGGTGTAAAGTTCATTTGCCCCGATCTTTGGGCACGTGGCCTGTGATTCGCAGCATACCCACGCCCATTCAGATCGAGGTGGGTAAGGCACAATTTATCTACCCACCTACTCTGAATGAATTCTATGCAAGTTCCTGTGCCTCCAGCACTGCTCCCTTCTTCTCAATGCTGTCGACAAGTTCTGAACACAGCAGGAGGCACTGATAGCATTGTTGCAGATCATGTGATACAGGCAGGCTGCCTCTTAAAGGGACAGTGGAAAAAAGATTGCTGCAATGGAAATTCTTGAAAATTGAACACGGATTTAGCGCTGGATGCATTGGTGGTGCAGGTGGGCAGGAGGAGAGATGCCATGGTCCCAGGTTGGCCAGAAGCCCTTAGGACCACCCTCAAAAGGGATTGAGCGAAGGTGGCCAGGGAGGTCAACTCCTGGAGTCTGGATCAAAGCACCTGGCAGCAGTGCCACAAAAAGTCGAATAATCTCCTGCAGGTGTGTAAATCAGTGAATGCATCTTCATATGACATAGCCTACCCACCACACCACCAACCTGTCATGCTGCTCAGTGCATCCCATCCCCATGACTCACCCAACAGCACTCCCTGGCACTCATGATTCACGCCTAACATTTAGATACTCCACCTCACCTTCACACGTACCAAAGCTGCCAGTCTCACACCCACCTCTCACTGCCTCCATTTACCTCCAGCTATTCAGCTATGGCAGGCACAGCACTCAAACATAGTGCTACATAATCACTGACATTCTGGCCTCTCTCTTGCAGGATAAGGTAGCACACAATAGAATGGAGCAGAGCAGAGCCGATGGTGGACAAAGACACCTGCATCTCCTGAGCCTTACTGAGGAGCTGGTTCTCTGCATCATGGGGCCAGCTGCAATGGTGCCCGCAGCATCTAACATCGCTGCGAACATTGAGGATAGCGACATCTTCCTGCCCTATCCCTCTTCTCAAATCCCAGAACACCCTCATCCTGCTATCAGGTGGTGTGACCATGCATCTCTTGTTTCGTAGCCACCCCCTTCCCTCACAACAATCTTCCCCTTCTGCGTTCCTGCTTTCAGACACCCAAGAATGCTGTCTGGCCAGCCACAGGAGTCCCAGGAGGAGGAAAGAGAGCAAAAGCACAGCACTGATGAAGAGGCCCCATCACTTGATCTGACACTTGCAGCCACCAGCTTAGACACTGGCATTGAACTGACCTTGGAGGCTAGCATAGAGTTGGGATCAGCACATGATGAGTTACTGGGCATAAGTGGGCTGCAACCAGGCCAAGGTAAAAGGATGGGTCATTGGTCAGCTCACAGGAGGCCAAGGTGGCAGACAAGTACTGCTGCAGAGGTCTCAGATGAGGATGTCAATGGGGTGGCATACAAGAGAACACTCATGGGCATGAACACTGAGGTGCTGGGTGCATTGAATGACCTGCCAGGCAGCCTCCTGCCACTGTTAAGGAGCATGAAGGAGTCCGGCTCCAACTTGTGAGGATGTGACAACACTCTCACGTAACTCTGCTATATAACGCATCCAAAAATACTCCAGAGTACTTTCAGGCATTTTCCAATAGAAAAAGTTCAAAAAATGTAACTTACCTGTAATCAGAGTGTCTGCCCTTTAAATAATGGTACTGCAGGGCCCATCTTGTTGCTTCACACATTATTTTCAGGAGGGAACAATGCAGGCATTGCCAGGACCTGCATTGTCCAAATTTGGAATCCTGGTGTCACAACAGCCAGTTGGGCTGTGCAGATGTCAGAATAGTGGTGATTCAATATGTTTGGGCACAGGCAGGGGACACAGTTATGTGCAATCATATCATTGAAGGGCACCCCGCAGGTAGACCCTGGGGAAGCCACAATAGGCCTGCGGAGCAGTTCTGTGCAAATGAATTTCTCGCATAGCGATCTCGGAGGATTGTAGGGCTGCAGGAGATAACAGAGATAGGGAGGGAGGGTTTTGAACACCAGGATAAGAATTTTAAATTTGAGGCACTGGTCAGTCCCAATGGCCCAGTGGACTGGGAGATGAAAATGTCGATAATCTTTAAATCTGATGGAACATTTGAGGAACAAGATCCATCATCTTTCTCTCCTTGATGTAGCATTTGATCCTGCAGCCAACCAATTCCATGTAAGTCTACGAGATCTTGGACTTCCTGTCAGCAATGGCGTCACTTTGCCTAAAACTGCATGGAGTCTAACTTTATGCCCCCTTGGTACTGACCAGGCAGGTTAGGGGAAATTTTCCAGTCTCAGCACTGGAGCAGTGGGACATTGAGTGGGGAGCATGACTGCCACAGCTGTGCTAGGTCAACCTCATATCATATTACCAAGAATGGTCTCATCCCATATTTATAGCAAACTCCTGGCCTGGCTTGGGCCTGCCTGTGGGAGTTTGCTGTGAGCTGGGTACAGGAAACTGTTGCGGCTATCAAGAGCTGCAGCTGCTACTAAATGGGGCAGATTCCTTGATGCTGGGTAGCAAAGGGAGAAATGGCTGCAGCAAGAAGTAATTCTGCTCTTGGTTCCATGCTTGAAGGTCCTCTTAGGAGAAATGCAGCAAAGGAAGGTTTCCAGCTTTAGCATCCTCCTTTCAGAAGAGATGTATTGGCTACTTGACAGGAGGTGGCTTGAGGTGGCTGTCAGGTTAAATTCAAGAAGACCTGGAGGCAGATGAGGAAAAAGGTTAATAGCCTCAGAAAGCTTCATGCTAACTACCATGGCACTGATTCAAATAAATGGGAAAAGTTGTCTTCCCAAAGAAAGCTCATCACCCAACTACCCTGCATGAAGTGTGTGCATTTACTCACATCCAACTTGGGATTCTGGGTGTCTGCTTGACTGTGACATGTTTACGTACTCTTCAAAGTTCCAAGGTCTGGTACTACTTATTTGTTTGGAGGATGAAACAGCACATAACTGAAGGGAGAAGACCTGAACTGAATGAGGGGACTCTCAATTTAGATCGCTTGATCACTACAAACAGGCCATGTTGGAAATGGTGGTACCCAAGAACAGAGCGTAGTGGTGAAGCCAAAGAATTCCCTGGCGATCAAGGCCTGATCACCCTTTCCTACATGCATAGTTTGAATGTAGAAAAATTGAAGCAGGATCCCCGTCTTTAAAGGGATGGAGATTCTGGTGCCCGAAACTTTGCCTCCAGAACAACAGAGGATCACACCAGGGGGGCACGAAAAGGCTGAGGTGGAGGTCTCCCCCACCTTTTCAGCCTGGTGCCAGGAGCCCCACTGCCTTCACAAGATCCTGGCTTATCTAGGCAGGTCACAATTTTGTACACCTCAATTAAATCTCACCTCCACCCATTTATTGTGTATTTCCTTGCCTTGTTTGTCCTCTCCAAATGCATTATCTCACATTTTTCCAGACTGAATTCCATGTCATTTATCTGCCCACCAGACCAGTCCATTAATATCTACCTGCAGTCTACAGCCTTCTTCCTCAATTTTCGTATTGTCTGCAAACTCCTTAATCATGCCCCCTACATTTAAGCCAAATCATTGATACATAACACCAAAAGCAAGGGACCTGGTACTGGGACCTGCAAAACCCCACAGGAAGCAGCCTTTCCGTCACATGTCACACTCACGAGAAGTGCAGCGATGAAAGTACTGAAACAAACTAAAGAGCTATGAAAAATTTGAATAATTTGAAAAGACTGGTATATTTGCTGTGAACAAAATGGAGGACAAGTCACCTGACCCATACCACCTCCTGCTCTAAAATACACATCCATGTCTGCTAGAACTAAAACCAATTCTTCCCATCTACATGGAAATGAGACAGCTTATCACACATGGATGTGAGCTGTACACAAAGCAAACTAATACAAAGATACCCCCAGACTTTATGTCTCCAGCTACCCTTAACCACAATAGAGTGTGAACAGCCTTCATCTTATCAAAATAGAGCCATCAAAAGCTATTGTACAGCCTATCAGGAACTGAAACCAAAAGACACCTGGACAAAACTACATTTAATGAGTTTACCTTTAAAAGTAATCATTTTGAAGAACAAATGGGGTCTTTCCAGTACAAAACATCAGTCATCAACATCAGTCTGGTCTCTCCAGCAACAGATTCAACATTGAAAGCCATCTTGAATTCCAGCACAAGGCTGTGTGCGTGTGTGTGTGTGTGAGAGAGAGATCAATTCCGGCTAAAACATTTGAACCCTGCTGAAATAAGTTCAAAACCAACTGCAGCAAAGAAAAGAGAGTGCTTTTTAAACAACTCCTCCACCTTTGAAAACTGAACTAAGAAATCAGCACCGTCTTTAAACTGAAGTGAACCGCCAAAAATCTTCAGCAACCCAACAAATACAAGACAACCAGCAAGCAGGCCTAAAACTTTAAAACTCACCTTCCAAGAGGATCCCACAGATTTTCCCGAAACAAGATTTTTACACCTTGAACTCTCAACACCTCTTACCCTTTACCTTCCATCTAGCTCCTCTTGTGTGTACCTGTGAGAGTGAATGCATGCATGGATGGTGTTGCGAACATTTTGGGTGATTATTGTTTAATAAATATTTAATCTTCTGTTTTAAACCTATGAGAAAAGCTGTCACTGTCTGTTCATTTGGCAAACAATAGGTGCTGAAACACTAATTTAAGCACAAATACTGTGCAGATGAGGGTAAAGCAGTTGATGTAGTCTACATGGACTCCAGTAAGGCTTTTAATAAGGTCCCAAATGGGAGATTGGTTAGGAAGGTGGATTAGGAAATTGGATCCAGAATTGGCTTAGTGGCAGGAAGCAGAGAGTGACGTTCAAGTGTTGTTTTTGCGATTGGATGTATGTGACCAGTGGTATACCGCAGGGATCGGTCATGGGACCCTTGCTGTTTGTAGTGTACATTAATGATTTAGAAGTGAATTTGGGAGGTATCAACACTAGCAGAATTTCTTACCCACAGCTGTTACATAAGTTTCTAAATTTACTTGAAAAAGCCCTTCAAAACACTCCTACAGGGGATGCAGAGACCAAGTGGGCCCACATCAGAGATGCCATCTATGACTCAGCTATGACCACCTATGGCAAACGTGTGAAGCAGAGTGCAGACTGGTTTCAATCTCACTTTGAAGAGCTGGAACCTGTCATAGCCGCTAAGCGCATTGCACTGTTGAACTATGAGAAAGCCCCCAGCTAGTTAACATCCGCAGCACTTAAAGCAGCCAGAGGCGCTGCACAAAGAACAGCCAGGCGCTGCGCAAATGACTACTGGCAACACCTATGCAGTCATATTCAGCTGGCCTCCAACACCGGAAACATCAGAGGAATGTCTGATGGCATGAAGAGAGCTTTTGGGCCAACCATCAAGAAGATCGTCCCCCTCAAATCTAAATCAGGGGACACAATCACTGACCAATGCAAGCAAATGGACGCTGGGTGGAGCACGACCTAGAACTGTACTCCAGGGAAAATATTGTCACTGAGACCACCCTCAATGCAGCCCAGTCTCTGCTAGTCATGGACGAGCTGGATGTACAGCCAACAAAATCAGAACTCAGTGATGCCATTGATTCTCTAGCCAACGGAAAAGCCCCGGGGAAGGATGGCATTACCCCTGAAATAATCAAGAGTGCTAGGCCTGCCATACTTTCAGCACTCTACGAACTGCTTTGCCTGTGCTGGGACGAGGGGGCAGTACCACAGGACATGCGCAATGCCAATATCATCACCCTCCATAGGAATAAGGGTGACCGCGGTGACTGCAACAACTACCGTGGAATCTCTCTGCTCAGCATAGTGGGGAAAGTCTTCGCTCGAGTCGCTTTAAACAGGCTCCTGAAGCTGGCTGAGCATGTCTACCCTGAGGCACAGTGTGGCTTTCGAGCAGAGAGATCCACCATTGACATGCTGTTCTCCCTTCGCCAGTTACAGGAGAAATGCCGCGAACAACAGATGCCCCTCTACGTTGCTTTGATTGATCTCACCAAAGCCTTTGACCTCGTCAGCAGACGTGGTCTCTTCAGACTACTAGAAAAGATCGAATGTCCACCAAAGCTACTGAGTATCATCACCTCATTCCATGACAATATGAAAGGCACAATTCAGCATAGCGGCACCTCATCAGACACCTTTCCTATCCTGAGTGGCGTGAAACAGGGCTGTGTTCTCGCACCTACACTGTTTGGGATCTTCTTCTCCCTGCTGCTTTCACATGCGTTCAAGTCTTCAGAAGAAGGAATTTTCCTCCACACAAGATCAGGTGGCAGGTTGTTCAACCTTGCCCGTCTAAGAGCGAAGACCAAAGTACAGAAAGTCCTCATCAGGGAACTCCTCTTTGCTGACGATGCTGCATTAACATCTTACACAGAAGAGTGTCTGCAGAGACTCATCGACAGGATTCTGGCTGCCTGCAATGAATTTGGCCTAACCATCAGCCTCAAGAAAACGAACATCATGGGACAGGATGTCAGAAATGCTCCATCCATCAATATCGGTAACCACACTCTGGAAGTGATTCAAGAGTTCACCTACCTAGGCTTAACTATCACCAGTAACCTGTCTCTCAATACAGAAATCAACAAGCGCATGGGAAAAGCTTCCACTGCTATGTCCAGACTGGCCAAGAGAGTGTGGGAAAATGGCGCACTGACACGGAACACAAAAGTCCGAGTGTATCAAGCCTGTGTCCTCAGTACCTTGCTCTACGGCAGTGAGACCTGGACAACGTATGTCAGCCAAGAGCGACGTCTCAATTCATTCCATCTTCGCTGCCTCCGGAGAATCCTTGACATCAGGTGGCAGGACCGTATCTCTAACGCAGAAATCCTCGAGGCGACCAACATCCCCAGCATGTACACCCGACTGAGCCAGCGGCGCTTGAGATGGCTTGGCCATGTGAACCACATGGAAGATGGCAGGGTCCCCAAGGACACATTGTACAGTGAGCTCGTCATTGGTATCAGACCCACTGGGCGGCCATGTCTCTGCTTTAAAGATGTCTGCAAACGCGACATGACGTTCTGTGACATTGATCACAAGTCATGGGAGTCAGTTGCCAGTGATCGCCAGAGCTGGTGGGCAGCCATAAATGTGGGGCTAAAGTGTGGCGAGTCAAAGAGACTTAGCAGTTGGCAGGAAAAAAGACAGAAGCGCAAGGGGAGTGCCAACTGCGTAACAGCCCCGACAACCAATTTTATCTGCAGCACCTGTGAAAGAGTCTGTCAGTCTAGAATTGGCCTTTATAGCCACTCCAGGCGCTGCTTCACAAACCACTGACCACCTCTAGGCGCTTACCCATTATCTCTCGAGAAAAGGAGGCCAAAGAAGAAGATAGGAGGTATGATCAGTAAGTTTGCAGATGACACAAAAATTGGTGGTGTCGTAAATAGTGAGGAGGAAAGCCTTAGATTACAGGATGATATAGATGGGCTGGTAAGATGGGCAGAGCAGTGGCAAATGAAATTTAATCTTGAGAAGTGTGAGGTGATGCATTTTGGGAGGACTAACAAGGCAAGGGAATATACAATGGATGGTAGGACCATAGGAAGTACAGAGGGTCAGAGGGACCTTGGTGTACTTGTCCATAGATCACTGAAGGCAGCAGCACAGGTAGATAAGGTGGTTAGAAAGGCATATGGGATACTTGCCTTTATTAGCTAAGGCATAGAATATAAGAGCAGGGAGGTTATGATGGAGGTGTCAATAACCAGGGGGCACAGATTTAAGGTAAGGGGGCAGGAGGTTTAGAGGGGATTTGAGGAAATTTTTTTTCACCCAGAGGGTGGTTGGAATCAAGAACACAGTGCCTGAAGGGGTGGTAGAAGCAGGAACTCTCACAATATTTAAGAAGTGTTTAGATGAGCACTTGAAATGCCATAGCATACAAGGCTATGGGTCAAGTGCTGGAAAATGGGATTAGAATAGATAGGTGCTTGATGACCAGCATGGACATGATGGGCCTGTTTCTGTGCTGTCTAACTCTATAACTCTATGACTGTGCTCAGTTGGGAGGTGAACAGTGGAAACCAGCCACGCCATCACCCACCTGGACATAACACAAAAAAACACTCATTGACCATTACCCTATGCTTCTTACCACTGAGCCAATTTTGGATCCAACTTGCTACTTTCCCTTGGAGCTTTTAATTTTCTGATCTGCCTGTCATGTGTGACCTTGTCAAAAGCCTTGTGAAAATCCATGTAGATTACATCAGACATGCTACGCTCATCAGCCCTCCTTGTTAAAATTAACGGAGTGCCTTCTGACAACTCAGAGCATGCGCAGAACGATCACTGATGTCATCAGTGCGTCTGAACGTTTGCCAGTATTGGTCTGCGCATCACCATCACCACCTAATAACGTGAGACGTGATGACGTCCTAGTACTGCTTTACCCCTCAATGGCCACATTTGCCGTCTGCATCCCCTCCAACAGTAGCCCATTCCCTCCGCAATTGGTGCCTTAATTGCTGCTTCTCTTCCCGGCTTCCTCCCATAATTGGCACTTCAATTACCGCTTCCCTTCTGCGCTCCGTCTCGTAATTGGTGCCTCAATCGCCACTTCTCTTTCCCGCTCCCTTCCGCCATTGTCTCTGCGCCCACCTGCTCGAGACTGCTCCTGACTCTTTGCTGTTGCATTCCGCCGCTCCTGACTCTTCACTGCTCCATTCCGCCGCTCCTGACTCTTCACCGCTCCATGCCGCTGCTCGCTTCCCCGTGCCGCCAGCACCCCACTTGCTCCACCCCTCTGCCACTTCTTTGGGCAGTGAGGCAGGGAGAGAGTGGCGGGAGGGAATGGGGAGCAGACGGGTGCGGCGGGATGGAGTGGCAAGAAGGCAGGTGTGGGAGGGAGTGGGGAAGAAAAGAGGCGATCGCGAGAGGGAGTGAGGTACTGTTGGGGGTGGGTGGTGTGGAGGCAGTGATTGTGGCCATTGAAGGTGAGGGGGTTTGGCTTCAATTCATTTTTTGTGTCAAATTGAGCAGTGCCATTTTTATTACTGGCAGCTGCCTGAGATGTCGCAGACAGTGACGTTTCGGTCAATGAGGCTGCATTTGCGCATGCTCTAGTACTGCACCACCCAGTGGTTGCGTTGTCAGCAAACACAGCCAAAAATTAAAATCAAGTTCGGCAGACATGACCTTCCCTGAATAAATCCATGCTGACTGTCTTTGATTAATGTTTGCCTTTCTGAATGGTGATTTATACTGTCCCTTTAAAGCAACCTCTGTTTCAAGAGGTAATTTTCAGCCACAATTGTAATGTATCTTCTGCTGGTTCAATAGTTTGCCAAAAAACAAGCCACAAAGTCAGGTGGAAACACCAAGCCAAGACTTTGCAGCATTCAGTATCACTTTATCCATCAATTGTAAGCACTGACCCAGGAATATTTACCCTGGGGGAGTTGAGAAGGGCGCACTGGTGAATCCTAGAGCTCAAGTGCACAAGAACAGGTGGAGAAGCAAAAGCTTCCAGCATGAGGGGCTAGGGCATATTCTTCCTCAGTTTTAGTGCAAAGGGATAGGGACTACACTTGGTGGGCAGGGAGTGGTATGGGGGGACAGTGAGTTAGTATTTAAACTAACAATGCTGTTTGAGCGCCAACCTTTAGTGCAGTCCATGTGGTGGAGGTTGGCTGGAGGTAAAAGTACAGGAGGCAACACAATTTTGTTGCTCCCTCTCTAATGAACCAGAGACTGCAAGGGCAGTTTCCCTCCAACTTTCCAAGGCAGACGTGACTCTGCCAGAAGATAAATGGTTGACTCTCAACTGCCCTCTGAAATGGCCTTATCATAGCAGTCCTATCAAATTGCTACAAACCTGAAGAATGTAATTGTAGATAAGTTTGGGTTTCGGCAGTCCACCTTGACACAATCTGATCTACAAAGCACCTTTTTCCTAATACTCCAAACTACATTGAAAAAGAGGAATTCCGATTTGCAAAAACTGTAATTGTAGCTACAAAAGACTCCTCGGCTCCAAAAATAACATTGAAAATAATGCATAGCATAAATCTGAAGAAAATTAAAGGATTCATTAATGATCTCACAGTTAAGTATCCTCTAGGCAAGAGTGATCATAACATGATAGAATTTCACATTCAGTTTAAGGGTGAGAAACCTTTGTCTGAAACTAGTGTCTTAAACTTAAATAAAGGCAATTACAAAGGTATAAAGACAGAGCTGGCTACAGTGAACTGGGAAAATAGGTTAAAATGTCACACTGTATATAAGCAATGGCAGATGTTTCAGGAGATATTTCATAACTCTCAACAAAGATACATACCATTCAGAAAGAAAAAACTTTACGAGAAGGATGCACCATCCGTGGCTAACTAAGGAAGTTAAGGATGGTATCAAATTGAAAGAAAAGGCGGACGATGCTGCCAAGATTTATGGTAGGCCAGAAGATTGGGAAAATTTTGGAAACTGGCAAAGGATGACTGAGAAATGAAGTGGGAGAAATTAGAACATGAGGGTAAACTAGCAAGAAATATAAAAACAGACAGTAAAAACTTTTACAAGTATATAAAAAGGAAGAGAGCAGCTAAAATAAGTGTTGGTTCCTTAGAAGATGAGACTGGAGAATTAATAATAGAAAACAAATAAATGGCAGAGACTTTGAACAAGTATTTTGTAGCTGTCCTCCTGGAAGAAGACACAAATAACATCCGGAATAGTAGAAAATCAAAAGGGAGGGAAGAACTTTAAACAATCACTATCACTGGAAAAAGAAACTATGAAAACTAATGGGACTAAAGACTGACAAGTCCCCTGTACCTGATGGCATGCATCCTAGGATCTTAAAAGAAGTGCCTGCAAAGATAATGAATGGATTAGTTGTAATCTTCCAAAATTCTCTAAATTCCGAAAAGGTTCCAGCGGATTGGCGAACCACAAAAGAGGGAGACGGAAAGCAGGAAACTATAGGTCAGTTAGCCTAACATCTGTCATTGAGAACGTACTGGAAACAATTATTAAGGAAGTAGTAGGAGGACATTTAGAAAATCATAATACAATCAAGCAGAGTCAACATGGCTTTGTGAAAGGAAAATCGTGTTTGCCAAATTTATTAGAGTCCCTGACGATGCAGCAAGCAGCGTTGATGAAGGGGAACCATAGATGTAGTGTATTTGGATTTCTAAAAGGCATTCGATATGGTGTTACATTAAAGGTTACTACACAAGGTGAGAGCTCATGGTGTTGAGGTTAATATGTTAGCATGGATGGAGGATTGGCCAAATAACAGGAAACAGAGAGCCAGGATAAATGGGTTGTTTCAGGTTGGCAAACTGTAATTAGTGGGGTGCCACAGAGGTTAGTGCTGGGGCCTCAACTATTTACAATGTATATTAATGACTTGGAAGAAGGGGCCGAGTATATTGTAGCCAGATTTGCTGATGACACAACGATAGGTTGGAAAGCAAGTTGTGAGGAGAACATAAGGGATATAGGTAGATTAACTGAATGGGCAAAAATTTGGTAGATGGAGTATAATGTGGGAATATGTGAGGATATTCACTTTGGTGGGATGAATAGAAAAGCAAAATATTATTTAAATGGAGAGAGACTGAAGAATGCCGGGGTACAGAGGGATTTGGGTGTCCTAATACATGAAGCACAAAAAGTTAACATGTAGGTACAGCAAGTAATTAGGAAGGCAAATGGAATGTTCACCCTTAATGCAAGAAGGATGAAGTATAAAAGTAAGGAAGTCTTGCTACAACTGGACAGGGCATTGGTGAGACCACACCTAGAGTGCTGCATACAGTTTTGGTCTCCTTATTTAAGGAAGGATATACGTGTATTGGAGGCAGTTCAGAGAAGGTTCACAAGGTTGATTCCTGGGATGAGGGGTTTGTCTTATGAGGAAAGGTTGAGCAGGTTGGGCCTACACTCACTGGAGTTTAGAAGAATGAGAGGTGAACTTATTGAAATATGTAGGATTCTGAGGGGACTTGACAGGGTAGATGCTGAGAGGATGTTTCCCATCGTGGGGGAATCTAGAATGAGGGGGCAGAGTTTCAGAATAAGGAGTCTCCCATTTAAGGTGGTGATGAGGAGGAATTTCTTCTCTCAGAGAGTCATTAATTTTTGGAATTATCTTCCGCAGCTGGGCTATTGAATATATTAAAGGCTGAGTTAGACAGATTTTTGATCTACAAGGGAGTAAAGGGCTATGGGGGGCAGGCAGGAAAGTGGAGTTAAGGCCACAATCAGATCAGCCATGATCTCATTGAATGGTGGAGCAGGCTCAACGGGCTCGAATGACCTACTCCTGCTCCTATTTCTTATGTTTCTTAAAATTTACACTTTCAGATATTCTTTTTCAAAAACAGCAGACCCCCCTTCACCGAACATGTTGACTTCCTGTCATCTCAGAACATGCTTTGCTGTAAAGGATTATTTTATAACATTGAACTCAAGCTATAGTGCATCCTGGGAGAATAATGACAAATTACGTATGTGTTCACAAGCTTCTAATTACAATATTAAAATGTAACTCTCCTGGGTTTTCAAAGAGGATGCATTTAAGGCCCAACCAGAAATTAGCACATGGCATAGAACGATTGCAGAGACTAGGAAAGCTATGTTTTTTTCTTCTTGGAAAAAAAGTTAAGGGGAGACTTTATAGAGATTTCAAAAATTATGAGGGGTTCTAATAGAGTAAATGGGGAGAAACTATTTCTTCTGGCAGGAGGGTTGGCCATCAGAGCACACATATTTAAGATCATTGACAAAAGAACTGGGATTGGGGGGCTTGGGAGGGAGATGAGGAGAATTTTTTTATGCAGTAAGTTGTAATCTGGAATGCACTACCTGAAAGTACAGTGGAAGCAGATTCAATGGTAACTTTGTTACGACCGAGGTGGAAGGAGGGTACTGTCATTTCTAGTTCCACTTCTCCACAGATCACAACATATATTTAAATGTTTACCCAGTTACTGATACGGTCAATCAAAGACTCTAATTTTATGGAACTAGAAATTACAGTACCCTCCTCCCTGGCTTGCTCTTGTAGCCACAGTATTTATGTGGCTGGTCCAGTTCAGTTTCTGGTCCATGGTAACCCCCAGGATGTTGATAGTAGGGGATTCAGTGGTGGTAATACCATCGGGAGAGCAGTGGAGAGGAGCGGACCTGCAGGAAGAACATGGAGCGGGGAGCTGATAAATACAGCTCAAGGTTCGTGGCCTACAGCGCTTACCTTCCGGGAGAGGAGTGGACCTACGGGAAGAACACAGAGTGGGGAGCCAATAAATACAGCCCGAGGATCATGGCCTACAGCACTTACCTTCTGGGAGAGCAGCAGAGAGGAGCAGACCTGTGGGAAGAACACAGAGCGAGGAGACAACAAATACAGCCTGAGGATCGTGGCCTACAACACTTACCGTCTGGGAGAGCAGCAGAGAGGAGTCCAGGCGCGCGTGAGTTTGAAAACAAAGTGAACAGTGACATCACAGGAAAGCTGCAAAGTGATTGGTTGGTGAATAACTGCTGTGCGGGAGTATTAGTAAATAGCCGAGTTAGTACACTACTATTAGGGTGCATGTGTAAACAGCTGGGTCTCAACAACTGGAAGACTTAAAAAAAGAGTAAAAATTAAGTATTATTAATAATGAACAAGTGAGTAGCTGGTGAGTATTTTTTTGAGTAAGGTTTATTTTAACTAGTGAACTGTATTGATTTTTAATAGGATTTATCATTACCAGTAAGATTTTATTAATAATTCTAAAGTGTTGTAGCATTGGTAAGGTTTTCTTTTAGCAGTAACAAAGGGTCAATTAAGAAATAAAGGAATGGCAGAGGTGCTTCACCTCGAGAGTGCACCTCCTGTGCTATGTGGGAGCTCCAGGATGCTTCCCTCATCCTGGAGAACCAATTGTGCAGGAAGTATTGTCAATTGTGGCAGCTAGAGCTCCAGGTTTTGGAACTTGAGCGGCAGCTGGCGACACTGCGGTGCATTCATGAGGATGAGAGCTATGTGGATAGAACATTTATAGATGTGGTCACCTCACAGCTTAAGAGTATGCAGGGAGAGAGGGAATGTGTGACCACCAGGCAGTCAAAAAGAATCAGGCAGGTAGTGCAGGAGACCCCTGAGTGCATCTCACTGTCCAACAGGTAGTCAGCTCTGAATACTGAGGAAGGGCAGTGGATGTTGTCTACATGGACTTCAGTAAAGCCTTTGACAAGGTCCCTCATGGCAGACTGGTACAAAAGGTGAAGTCACACGGGATCAGAGGTGAGCTGGCAAGATGGATACAGAACTGGCTCGGTCATAGAAGACAGAGGGTAGCAGTGGAAGGGTGCTTTTCTGAATGGAGGGCTGTGATTAGTGGTGTTCCGCAGGGATCTGTGCTGGGACCTTTGCTGTTTGGAGTATATATAAATGATTTGGAGGAAAATGTAGCTGGTCTGATTAATAAGTTTGCGGACGACACAAAGGTTGGTGGAGTTGCGGATAGTGATGAGGATTGTCAGAGGTTACAGCAGGAAATAGATCGGTTGGAGACTTGGGCGGAGAAATGGCAGATGGAGTTTAATCCGGACAAATGTGAGGTAATGCATTCTGGAAGATCTAATACAGGTGGGAAGTATACAGTAAATGGCAGAACCCTTAGGAGTATTGACAGGCAGAGAGATCTGGGCGTACAGGTCCACAGGTCACTGAAAGTGGCAACAGAGGTGGATAAGGTAGTCAAGAAGGCATGAGGCATGCTTGCCTTCATCGGTCGGGGCATAGAGTATAAAAATTGGCAAGTCATGCTGCAGCTGTACAGAACCTTAGTTAGGCCACACTTGGAATATTGCGTGCAATTCTGGTCACCACACTACCAGAAGGATGTGGAGGCTTTGGAGAGGTTACAGAAGAGGTTTACCAGGATGTTGCCTGGTCTGGATGGTATTAGCTATGAGGAGTGGTTGGATAAACCCGGATTGTTTTCACTGTAACGCCGGAGGTGGAGGGGCGACATGATAGAGGTTTACAAAGTTATGAGTGGCATGGACAGAGTGGATAGTCAGAAGCTTTTTCCCAGGGTGGAAGAGTCAGTTACTAGGGGACATAGGTTTAAGGTGCAAAGGGCAAAGTTTAGAAGGGATGTGCGAGGCAAGTTTTTTACACAGAGGGTGGTGAGTGCCTGGAACTTGCTGCCAGGGGAGGTGGTGGAAGCAGGTACGATAGCGACGTTTAAGAGGCATCTTGACAAACACATGAATAGGATGGGAATAGAGGGATATGGACCCCGGAAGTGCAGAAGGTTTTAGTTTAGACAGGCATCAAGATCGGCGCAGGCTTGGAGGGCCAAATGGCCTGTTCCTGTGCTGTACTGTTCTTTGTTCTTTGTTCTTTGAAAGTGATGCTTCACCTGGGGAGCGCAGCGTGAGTCCATGGCACCATGGCTCAGCTGCACAGGGGGTACAGGGAAGAGGTGGGGGAGTGGCACTGTTAATCAGGGATAGTATCACAGCTGCAGAAAGGGATGTCGTCGAGGAGGGTTTGTCTACTGAGTCATTATGGGTGGAAGTCAGAAACAGAAAAGGGGCAGTCACTTTGTTGGGAGTTCTCTATAGATCCCCCCAATAGCAACAGAGACATGGAGGAACAGATTGGGAGGCAGATTTTGGAAAGGTGCAGAAGTAACAGAGTTGTTGTCATGGGTGACTTCAACTTCCCTAATATTGATTGGAACCTCCTTAGTGCAAATAGTTTGGATGGAGCAGTTTTTGTCAGGTGTGTCCAGGAAGGTTTCCTGACTCAATATGTAGATAGGCCGACTGGGGGAGAGGCTATGTTGGATTTGGTGCTTGGCAACGAACCAGGCCGGGTGGCAGATCTCTCGGTGGGAGAGCATTTCGGTGATAGTGATCACAACTTCCTGACCTTTACTATAGTCATGGAGAGGGATAGGAGCAGACGGGATGGGAAAATATTTAATTGGGGGAGGGGGAATTACAATGCTATTAGGCAGGAACTGGGGAGCATAAATTGGGAACAGATGTTCTCAGGGAAATGCACGACAGAAATGTGGAGGTTGTTTAGGGAGCACTTGCTGCGACTGCTGGATAGGTTTGTCCCGATGAGGCAGGGAAGGGATGGTAGGGTGAAGGAACCTTGGATGACAAGAGATGTGGAACAGCTAGTCAAGAGGAAAAAGGAAGCTTACTTAAGGTTGAGGAAGCAAGGATCAGACAGGGCTCTAGAGGGTTACAAGGTAGCCAGGAAGGAACTGAAGAATGGACTTAGGAGAGCTAGAAGGGGACATGAAAAAGTCTTGGCGGGTAGGATTAAGGAGCTCGGTGACCAGTGGTGTTCCGCAGAGATCTGTTCTGGGACCTCTGCTGTTTGTGATTTTCATAAATGACTTGGATGAGGAAGTGGAAGGCTGGGTTAGCAAGTTTGCCGATGACACAAAGGTTGCTGGAGTTGTGGATAGTGTGGAAGGCTGTTGTAGGCTGCAACGGGACATTGACAGGATGCAGAGCTGTATCCCCAATGTAGAGGAGTCCACACGTTCCCTTCGGAATGCTGACAGGGGAAGGGAGGGGAAGATGCGACTGGTAGTGGCATCACGCTGGAGGTGGCGGAAATGGCGGAGGATGATCCTTTGGATATGGAGGCTGATGGGGTGAAAAGTGAGGACAAGGGATCGTTCCCTCCGCGACACCCTGGTCCACTCCTCCATTACCCCCACCACCTCGTCCCCGTCCCATGGCACCTTCCCCTGCAATCGCAGGAGGTGTAATACCTGCCCATTTACCTCCTCTCTCCTCACTATCCCAGGCCCCAAACACTCCTTTCAGGTGAAGCAGCGATTTACTTGTACTTCTTTCAATGTAGTTTACTGTATTCGCTGCTCACAGTGTGGTCTCCTCTACTTTGGGGAGACCAAGCGCAGACTGGGTGACCGCTTTGCGGAACATCTCCGCTCAGTCCGCAAGCAGGACCCTGAGCTTCCGGTTGCTTGCCATTTCAACACTCCCCCCTGCTCTCATGCTCCCATCTCTGTCCTGGGATTGCTGCAGTGTTCCAGTGAACATCAACGCAAGCTCGAGGAACAGCATCTCATCTACCGATTAGGCACACTACAGCCTGCCGAACTGAACATTGAGTTCAATAATTTCAGAGCATGATGGGCCCCCCATTTCACTTTCATTTTTAGTTATTTTTTCTTCCTTTTTTTTCCATTCTTTTTTACATTTTTTACAATCTTTTTTTTGCATTTATTTCATTTCATCTTAGTTTGTTCAGTTTGCTTACCCACTGTTTTTCTTCAGGTTTGCACTTGCTGCTGTTCAATATTCAGTGTATTAACACCTAATCTGTACTAATGCTTTGTCTTTCAACACATCATTAACATATTGTTTGCCTTTGCTCCGTGACCTTTTGGTCAGCTTTGTGGCCTGGTCCAATCTAGACCTCCTTTGTTATCTCTTGCCCCACCCCCACCTCACTTGCTTATAACCTGTGACTTTTCTAATATTTGTCAGTTCCGAAGAAGGGTCACTGACCCGAAACGTTAACTCTGCTTCTCTTTTCACAGATGCTGCCAGACCTGCTGAGTGATTCCAGCATTTCTTGTTTTTATTTCAGATTTCCAGCATCCGCAGTATTTTGCTTTTAGTTTGATAAGGTTCCCCATGGTAGGCTCATTCAGAAAGTAAGGAGGCATGGGATTCAGGGAAAGCTGGCTGTCTGGATACAAAATTGGCTGGCCCATCGAAGTCAGAGGGTGGTCGTAGATGGAAAGTATTCAGCATGGAGCTCGGTGACCAGTGGTGTTCCACAAGGATCTGTTCTGGGACCTCTGCTCTTTGTGATTTTTATAAATGACTTGGATGAGGATGTGGAAGGCTGGGTTCGCAAGTTTGCCGATGACACGAAGGTTGCTGGAGTTGTGGATAGTGTGGAAGGCTGTTCTAGGTTGCAACGGGACATTGACAGGATGCAGAGCTGGGCTGAGAAGTGGCAGATGGAGTTCAACCTGGAAAAGTGTGAAGTGATTCATTTTGGAAGGTCGAATTTGAATGCAGAATACAGGCTTAAAGACAGGATTCTTGGTAGTGTGGAGGAACAGAGGGATCTTGGGGTCCATGTCCATAGATCGCTCAAAGTTGCCACACAAGTTGATAGGGTTGTTAAGAAGGCGTATGGTGTGTTGGCTTTCATTAACAGGGCAATTGAGTTTAAGAGCCGTGAGGTTATGCTGCAGCTCTATAAGGCCCTGGTTCGACCACACTTGGAATATTTTGTTCAGTTCTGGTCGCCTCATTATAGGAAGGATGTGGAAGCTTTAGAGAGGGTGCAGAGGAGGTTTACCAGGATGCTGCCTGGACTGGAGGGCATGTCCTACGAAGAAAGATTGAGGGAGCTAGGACTTTTCTCATTGGAGCGAAGAAGGATGAGAGGTGACTTGATAGAGGGGTACAAGATGATGAGAGGCATAGATAGAGTGGATAGTCAGAGACTTTTTCCCAGGGTGGAAAGGGCTATCACCAGGGGGCATAATTTTAAGGTGATTGGAGGAAGGTTTTGGGGAGATGTCAGAGGTAGGTTCTTTACACAGAGAGTGGTGGGTGCGTGGAATGCGCTGCCAGCGGTGGTAGTAGAAGCAGATATATTAGGGGCATTTAAGCGACTCTTGGATAGGTACATGGATGATAGTAGAATGAAGGGTAGGTAGGTAGTTTGATATTGGAGTAGGTTAAATGTTCGGCACAACATCGTGGGCCGAAGGGCCTGTACAGTGCTGTACTGTTCTATGTTCTATGTTCTAAGACTGGAACAGCCACAGTGATAGGTGATTCAATAGCAAAGGGAACAAACAGGTGTTTCTGTGGCTGCAGATGTGAATCCAGGATGGTGTGTTGCCTCCCTGGTGCCAGAATCAAGGTTGACACTGAGCAGCTACAGAGCATCCTGAAGCGGGAGGGTGAACAGCCAGCAGGCGTGGTCCACATCGGAACCAACATCATAGGTAGAAAGAGTGATGTGGTCCTGCACTCAGAATTTAGGGAGCTAGGTAAGAAATTGGCAAGCAGGACCTCAAAACTCCCAGTGCCACGTGCAGGTGAATACAGGAATAGAAGGATAAGACAGATGAATGCGTGGCTGAAAAGATGGTGCAGGAGGGAGGGCTTTAGATTCCTGGGATATTGGGACCGGCTCTGGGGGAGATGAGGCCTGTACAAGTCGGATGGTTGCACCTGAATAGAGCGAGGACTGAGTTCCTTGTAGAACATTTTGCTACTGCTGTTGGGGAGGGTTTAAACTAGTTTGGCAGGGGGATGGGGACCTGAGAGTAGACTCAGTTGGGATAAAATCAGAAATGAAAACGGAAGGCAGAAAATTAATGGATTAGTCTGGAAGACAGAGGAAACAACGGTTAGAAAATTTAAAAAAAAAATTTGGCAGTGCTCAAGGGTATCTATTTCAATACACGGAGTATAGCAAATAAAGCAGATGAGCTGAGGGCACAGATAGACACATGGCTGTATGATATCATCGGTATTACAGAAACATGGCTTAAGGAAGGACAGGAATTGCAACTCGACGTTTCTGGTTACAGGGTTTTCAGACGCAATAGGGAGGGAGATAAGAAGGGAGGAGG
Organism: Heterodontus francisci; assembly: GCF_036365525.1. Taxonomy (NCBI): domain Eukaryota; kingdom Metazoa; phylum Chordata; class Chondrichthyes; order Heterodontiformes; family Heterodontidae; genus Heterodontus; species Heterodontus francisci. The sequence goes on along the minus strand of NC_090390.1, from coordinate 24,904,747 downwards.
ATAAGAAAGGAGGGGGAGTGGCAATTTTGGTCAAGGAAACTATTACAGCTGTGAGCAGGGATGATATGTTGGAAGGTTCATCAAATGAGGCCATATGGATTGAGCTAAGGAACAAAAAAGGGGCAATCACACTGCTGGGAGTATACTATAGACCTCCAAACAGTCAGAGGGAGAAAGAAGAGCAGATATATAGGCAAATCTCTGAGAAGTGCAAGAACAATAGGGCAGTAATAGTAGGGGATTTTAACTACCTCAATATTAACTGGGATATTTTTAGTGTGAAAGGAATTGTGGGAGCAGAATTCTTGAGGTGCATTCAGGAGAACCTTTTTTGCCCAGTACGTAGCAAGTCCAACAAGAGAGGGCTGGGTTTTAGACTTAGTTTTAGGAAATGAAAATGGGCAGGTGGAAGGAATGGCAGTGGGAGAGCATTTTGGTGGTAGTGATCATAACTCAGTCAGTTGTAAAATAATTATGGAAAAGGACAGAGATGGAACAGGAGTTAGAGTTCTCAACTGGGGCAAGGCCAATTTTACTAAACTGAGGAGTGTTTTAGCGAAAGAGCATTAGTCTGGAGTTTACTGCAAGAACAAAGGCCCATGTATCCAGCGGTGTCCCGTTCTGCTCCATCCTGTTACATTGCCTCTCCCAGCCTTCTCATTTCATCCCTCTCATCACCTCCTCTCCCACTGACTTGTCCTTTGCACTAGCTTCTCTTCTCCTGTTTCCTTTTTTCTGCCCAGTTTCCTCCTTTCCACTATAGCTTCCCCTCCGCCATCCCATTCCCTCTGACCTTGTGCTTTGTTCCCTTTCCCCAAACATCTCTTCATCCTGACTCCCTCCCCTCCTTTTACACCCATCCACCTCCTCAAAACATGATCCACCATTCACCCACCCCCTCTCTCTCTCTATCTCTCTCTCATCCTTCGGAACCCTTCTGCCCCAACCTTCCATTCCTGTGACCATAAGGGAAACCTTATAGTCCTGAGACAGCGAATCTGCGAAGCTCAGCAGTCATCTCCCTGCAGCATTTTGGTCAGTTTTTCTTAGCAGGGACCTGATGTCCATGGCAATTAATGTAGCTGTCCAATGCATGCCTTGGCTTTAGGCAGTGATTAAATCAACCATGTCCATATGAGACCCTTTTTACAGCAGGTATACATTTTTAAAACTACACAGATTCAAGATTGTTCCTCACTGAGGGAGTTGGAACATACGGTCATTCTCTTATCTGTCTCTGTCAACTTTATGTTGCTGCTTCTCTCTCTGCCTGACCTTCTCTCTTTCTTGTCTCTCTTCTTTTAGCTCAGGGGTGGGCAAACCTTTTGGCCGGAGGGCCATATCTGGGTATGGAAATTATATGGCGGGCCATAAATACTCAAGAAACAAAGATAAATGTTGAAAATAAACATAAAACTTCTATTATTATGATAATTATACCATCATAACAATGCATTACAATAATGAAACCAAACGTAACACCTTTTTTCACACCCTCTTGGACGAATGTGAACAATGCAGTTGGTCACCCTTTTTATAATGGCATCAATGCCTGTTGTCATTCTTCTTGTGGAAATCTGCAATAAGGATCTGAGATGCTGGTCAGTTAACTTGAGATGCCCATCTCAAAATGCTAACTAAATCTTTGATGGTTCCCAGAGCATCACTTAATCAAATGACAGCCAAAACAACATCTGATGTTCTGACTTAATCAAGTATTTGAATCTGTGTTGTCAGGAAAACCCCTTATGCCAAATGGGGCCTATTAATTTCATCAGTTGGACATTTACCTTAGACGTTTAATAGAAAAAAACCCTACAAGTAACTTTAAAAAAAACTAGCAGCCAAGATGGTCACTACAATTTACATCTGAAATACCAGAAGATTGGACTGGAGACAAAAAGTCTAACAAGAAGCCCAGCCAGGACAATGGCTTGCTCTAAGTGATTGAATTACCTAGAATGGCTTCATTAGCACAACAGTCGAGGTCATCCCCACCCATTGACTTTGAAAAAGCCAACCCCCTCCAGGTGTGAATGGATATCCTGGGGCATGGATAACCTAGAATTTCATTAGAAGATTCCAGAAAAACCTGATTAGAAACAAAGGGGATTGAGAAGAAGTATGTGACCGCCTGTTCATCTCTGAAGAAACAAGTTTTGTTACACAGACAAACAGTAACCAAGCGGACTGCAGCTAAGAAGGCTGCTGCTCCCCTCTCTCTCTCTCTCTTCTCTCTCTCCCCAGAAAACATCAAGGGAAAACTGTCTGCGACTGGGGGACCCTCCATGCCTACAGACTGCTACAGCCAGCGACAAGGGGAAGAGAGCCAACTGCAAGTCTGCCTTCAAGCACCCCTGAGCAAAGTAGGCCAACCAAAGTACACTTAGACCCACGAGGACTTCAAGAATACAGCTTCAGCTGAAGACTACTGGATTTGCCGACTGTATTTAAGTTCTATTTATTCTGGACTTTAATCCTACCACCAAATCTATTTTTCCCTACTGTAATCTATTTGTGTGTGTGTGTGTGTGTGTGTGTCTCATGTGAATGTGTGCATGAACGTGTCGCGTATTTTAAAATTGGGTTAGAGTGTTCAGTATAATAAACTTACCTCTTTCTTGTTTACACTTAAGAAAACCTGTCTGATTGGTTCTTTCATGATCACAGTAAAGAAGAAAGGTAAAACACTCACAGAGGTGGTAAGCACAACCACTATTTAAATGGAATAAACCCTGCTGCAGTCAAATAAGAGGAAGGGGCAAGAGGGGAGCCTGAGACCCCCTCCTCACCTGGCCATAACAATGAGTACTTAAAAACTATTTGCTGGGAAGGATATTTAATTACTTGAATTTTGGAAAAGCCTGGCAAACATTTCAAACTGTTATGCTCTTCTTCTTCTTCTTCTTCTTCTTTGGCCTCCTTGTCTCGGGAGACAATGGGTAAGCGCCTGCAGGTGGTCAGAGGTTTGTGGACTGGAGTGGCTATAAAGGTCAATACTAGAGTGACAGACTCTTCCACAGGTGCTGCAGATAAAATTGGTTGTCAGGGCTGTTTCGCAGTTGGCTCTCCACTTGCGCTTCTGTCTTTTTTCCTGCCAACTGCTAAGTCTCTTCGACTCGCCACACTTTAGCCCTGCCTTTATGGCTGCCCGCCAGCTCTGGCGATCGCTGGCAACTGACTCCCACGACTTGTGATCAATGTCACAGGACTTCATGTCGCATTTGCAGGTGTCTTTAAAGCGGAGACATGGACGGCTGGTGGGTCTGATACCAGTGGCGAGCTTGCTGTACAATGTGTCCTTGGGGATCCTGCCATCTTCCATGCGGATAGGATAGGAAAGGGGTCTGATGAGGCGCCGCTATGCTGAATTGTGCCTTTCATATTGTCATGGAATGAGGTGATGATACTTAGTAGCTTTGGTGGACATCCGATCTTTTCTAGTAGTCTGAAGAGACCACGTCTACTGACGAGGTCAAAGGCTTTGGTGAGATCAACGAAAGCAACGTAGAGGGGCATCTGTTGTTCGCGGCATTTCTCCTGCAGCTGACGAAGGGAGTACAGCATGTCAATGGTCGATCTCTCTGTTCGAAGGCCACACTGTGCCTCAGGGTAGACATGCTCGGCCAGCTTCTGGAGCCTGTTTAAAGCGACTCGAGCGAAGACTTTCCCAACAATGCTGAGCAGGGAGGTTCCACAGTAGTTGTTGCAGTCAACGCGGTCACCTTTGTTTTTATAGAGGGTGATGATATTGGCACCGCGCATGCTACAGTATTTATAAATAGAACATCAACAATGCCAATTTAAGCATCATTTTTCATGCTGATTGGATTTTTTTGACCTATTCAAAATGTTTACAGCATTTTTGAAAATGATTGCATATCAAATAGAAGTTTTTAAAAAAATTCACATTACCTTACCAATAGGCCCATTTATACATTATCATCCAGCAGAGCCAGGTTTTGATCTTTGAGGCCTAAAATTTGGATGTCTGTCAGTAAACCCTTGCCTTCCCAAGTAAATCCTAATGAGATCAGACTAAGTTATCTTATAATGCAGACCATCACATCCGGTCCAGCCCTCAGTCACTTCCAGTTCAATAATATGTCCTTCCCTTGGGCCACTGTCCTCTACAAACTGTAACAAGTCAGCAGAAATCAGAGGGTTTAGTTCATTGTGCTGCTCTCAGTGCTCCTCTACATGCACTCCCCTCTTCTTGAGGAGTGCCTGATTTGTCTCCCCCCAGATTATACTACACTCCCAGTGTAAAGTACAACATTCTACTTGTTAGAAATATAACCAAGAACCCACCTGCTCTCACAGGTCATTGAAGAGCAGGGAAACAGGGAAGTTCTGGCCAGTATTTATCCCTCACTCATTATTATTTGCCAGACCTTGCTATGCGCTGATTGGCAACTGTGATTCCTACATTACAACTGAGCTTCAAAATGTACTTCATTGGCTGTAAAGCGCATTGGGATGTCCCAAGGTCGAGAAAAGTGCTGTATAAATGCAAGTTCTTTCTTATAATTGAATCCACCTTCACCCACAGGCAAGGACATGTTTACAATTCCAATGAGGTAAGATGTGACTGAAAAAAGAGAGAGACAGAGGGAAGAGTGGATGAGAGGTAAAAACGGAAAACACTGTCCTATATACAGGACAAGTCGATTCTTATCCATGAGCTGTAAGTGCGAGCAGAGATTCCCAGCACTGATGCAAGGCTAGGAGGCTTGCTCACATTTCTTTGCGTTTGATGAAGGCTGGACAGTGAGGACTGCGAGCCATTGTAAACAAAGCCAAACAGGGATGCTCGGCACACATCACAGTGTGGCCCAGATCAGACTTCACCCTTCAACCAGAAGAACATAGATTGTGCATCAACATATTCTGTAAATGATCTCAAGGAACAATTGCAGCCCAAACCAAATTTACATTTGAATCTAATAGTTTCTATAACCAAAATAGAGCTGGAATGGGAAACTATAGTGATTTTGCAATGATTGAAATAAACAAGACTGCTGTCACCAGAGAAGCTCCCAGTCCCTGAACTGTGGGGGTTTACTGGAGCTGGTGAACAAAGACACAGTCCCAAGGACAGGCTTGAAAAATGGCCACCTCCAGCCAACGATCGCTGGCTAACTTACTTTAAACTACATCCTGTGACCAATGAACACCTTCCCACCCCCTCCCCCCCTGGTGTGGCTGTGGGCTGCGGGCCGCGGGCCAGATCAATATCTCCCGCGGGCCATAGTTTGCCCAGCCATGTTTTAGCTGTTTTTCTCTTTGTCTGCTTCTCTCGCTTTCTCTTCTCTCTTTTTTCTACGTCTCTCTCTCTGCACTCTTCTTCTTGGCTGTCTTTTTTGAATGGGAGTGAGTGGGGCATGACATGGGATGGATGACCACAGGTTGCCTATATAAGGGCACTGCTCTGTAAAGAACAAAAAGAGCTACATTTTCAGATGGTGAATGAAGGGCACTGGTCAATCTCGGCAAAGCTACAGAATGAGAGTCCTGGATATGGGCAGGGCTCTGACCAGAGCTGTGGCCCTGTTTTAGAGTGCTAGGTCCAGGGAGGAATCTGGCCTTTCACAGCCTCAGGACATCTTAAAGCACTTTACAGCCAATTAAGAGCATTTGAAGTGTAGTCACTGTTGTAATGTAGGAAATGTGGCAGCCAATTTATGCACAGCAGGACCCCACAAACAGGAATGTGATAATGGCCAGGTAATCTGTTTTAGTGATATTAGTTGACAGGGTAAATATTGGCCAGGGCACCAGGACAACTTCCCTGGTCTTCTTTGAACTGTGCCTTGGGATCTTTTATGCACACCTGAGAGGTCAGAATGGGCCTTGGTTTAATGCCTCAGCGCAAAGACCTGCGACCGTCAGCCGAGATTATGTGCTCAAGTCTAGGAAGAGGATGCCATGAATCTCATTGAAACAATATATTATATTATTTTTGTGTGTGAAATGCTGATTGGGTCCAGTTTTTCTGAGTGCAAGCTCTTACCAGACTGTCCTGGAGTCTCCAGGAATTGAAGGTTGATCAATAAACCACTGCTGCGAGCAACAGCAGCAAATAGTCAGCTCATTAAAGAAAATTTTAAAAATTATCCTTGAATATTTTCACTTATTAGTTGTGGTCTTGAACCCATAACCTTCTGACTTAGAGACAAAACTGCCACCACTGAGTTATGCCTAACACCACTGAGGACCAGATTTCTAATCTGGCCAGGGTGCAGGGTGTTGTGTGATTGCCTTTAAGAGTAATGTACCTTTAAGATCTTAGTATGCTAATGAGTTACATGCCAGGATGTAGTCATGTGAGTACATGCCAGTCTCACTCTGCTGCTGTAACACCAAGATGCAAGATCTGCAAATAGATAGCTCTGTACTGTATATAGTTTTTAGCTGTTTAATAAACCTGTTTTGAGATCTTCAACTACCTGAACTCCATGCATCTCATTCATGTTGCGTCAGACAACATAAAGAAGCTTCTCATTGCATGCTGCTTATTGCTGGAAGCTATACAAACAGACAAGTTGCTACAGTCAATCAAATCAGCCATGAGAGTTTCTTAAAGAGGAAACAGTAGAGTCACAGAGCCAGCTCTTAAAGCAAGTTCTTAAATAAAGCTTTAAAGCAAAAGAACAGCAGAAAGATGGATTTCAAGTTCCCCAACATGAACTGGAAAGCTATGGCTATCCTATCTGAGTTCCAACTGTTCAAACAGAGAATGCATTTATGCTTCACAGACCAAGTGATGGTAGAACCAGAGAAGCAAGCTCTAAAAATAATAACAACAATTGGAAATGAGAGATTGTACAGAATCACTACCTCTGGATTATCTGAACAGGACCAGAAAGATCCCGCTAAGATATGGAAAGTGCTGGAAGATCAGCTCCGATTGAGAGTGAATTTTCAAATTCACTGTCTAGAATTGATGCCCTACAGGCAACAGCCACAAGAATCAATAGACCAGTTCATCAGTACATACCGTAGTAAGGGCAACAAATGTCAGACAAAATAATGGAGTTGATGATTATATCAACACCCGTTGAAGCATTTCAGAAAGACCTCTGAGGGAAAAAGAAAGATTAAAACATTGATGCACTGTTGGAAGATGGCAAGAAATACGAAGCCATTGTAGCTGGACAATAGCATCTGCGAGCACTAGGTGCATCCAAAAGAATCAGCACCATAGCCAGGTCAAAAAGAGCAAGAAAGCTGTGTGGTAAGTGTGGTCTGTCCCACTCATAGCAAAATTGCCCTGCATTTTGTGACCTGTGCATGGCATATGGTGCAAAAGGACTCTGGGCCTGCCTGTGCAGGAATTCTGGCTCCAAAGACACAGCCTGAAGTCACGGTAGGACACGAACCAACAGGAGACAGGCGCAGCAGCACTGCAACAGCAGCAAGGAAAGCGCCAAATACCTGCTTAAATGCAAGCCGATACATGAGGTCTACAGCAAAACAGACCTGAGACAAGACTCGTGTAGCAGCAAGTCTCTGTCAGAGATGAACAGGCATTCCACATTGTGAACCTGGCACATCATGTTGAAGTCCAACAACTGGAAGCTTTCACTATCAACATCATGTGCCCAAAGAAAGCTGGCAAACATACACTCAAGGTCAAGATTGACACCAGTGCTAGTGCAAATATCCTACCAGTCCGAATCGTCAAAGACATGTACCAGAGTCATTGGAGATCGATGATACAACCGACAACTGCCAAGTTATCTGCATACAACGCGTCGCCCATCCCTCGCAGTGGCACATTAACAATGCAATGCAGATATGGCTAGTCAGCATAGAAACCACAAACATTCTAACTCGTAGACACAAGCGGACCTGTAGTGGTAGGACTACCAGTGTGTAAGGACCTCAACATCATAACCATCCATGAGGTCACCAAGGTACCCATTACAGCAGAAGAGACCAAGGGTAGCCTGCATTTAGTCAGTCCACAACCGACAACAAATGTAACCGGACAGGTTCAAGGCCATATGAAATTTCAAAGGCAGAGCGGATGCAATTCCATCAATTGACCCTCCCAGAAAGTGCAGCGTGCACATACAAGAAAATCTTAAGCGCGAGTTAGATGACATGGAACACAATGGCATCATCCGTCATGTGCATCATCACATAGACTGGTGCAGCTTAATCACATGCATACTTGTTCCGACCAAGGTGGAGCAATGTACTGTCAATTCAGTCCCATCACTCCACAGGTCGCAGCATATTATTAAAGTTTTCCCACCCAACTGGAAAACAGCCAAATTAAACACTCTAGTAATCCCCCAGAATAAAGCAGACTAAACCAGGTATCTTCAGACAACAACAAATTAACTATTTATTAAAACTAAATCTTAAACACTATTAAGATAAACCGATGTCTCAAGACTTTATAACTTCTTATTTTAACCTAACTCCCCCATTCACACACATACACACAAAAGTCACGGTTAACCAGTTTCTTTTTAAAAAATTATGTTTTAAAAATTAGCTATTTCATAAGAATAACTAAATAATGGCATATGTCTTTGTGGGTTACGTTCCTGATGGGTGAGGTATTCTAATGTGAAAATAAATAAATGCCACTCGAATGCTCCACATGGAGTTGATGAAATAGTCTCTTAGCAGATAGGCATTCAAAACACTTCAGCTGCAGCAGGTATTCAACAGTTCTTTCAATGATGAGCACAGCAATTGGTCAACATGAATTTTAAAACCCACAGTCTCTTAGTTGAAACTTTACTTCAGCAATACAAATGGTCTCTTCAAAGGGTTAGTTCCTCCTTAGCCAATTAACCTGCCCTGAAGCTCCTTGTGGAATTTTTGCTGAGAGAAATAGACAGCTCTTTTCTCCAGTAGCACACTTTGCTGGTGAGTCTCTCAAAACTGGTTTCAGCCAGTTTGTCCACACAGTTAAGTTGGAACATTATACCTTATAACCTCTCTCTCCTGCTATGGCCTAGGAGCAGGTGCAGCTGGCACACTGTGCCTCATAAATCCAAAAGCTTCTCTCTCTGTCTTAAAGGTACACTGTTTTTAACATAGTCTGAAAGACACACTGTTTTAATCTGAGGAGAAAATAATTACAGATCTGTGACTTACTGAAGAAGGATGGCACCATCAGGGTATGTCTAGATCCAAGGTGTTTAAACCTCTCCCGAAAGAGATGCCCCCACGAGATTTCGACATTAGAGGAATTGAACCCCAAGTTCACAGGAACCAAATTCTCCTCCAAGTTGGATGCCAAACATGGATACTGATTGGTACACTTGGCTAAGGAATCTCAAGAGGTCACCACATTCAGGACACTATTTGGAAGATATTGCTTCCAGAGACTACCTGTCAGCTTATCTGTCAGTCAAGATCTGTTTCAGCAACAGATGGACAGAATTATAGAAAACGTGCCTCGCTGCATATGCATTGCCAATGACATTGTGGTAATGGGCAAAACCAAAGAAGAAGATGATCAAAATCTCCATTCACTGATGGCAGTAGCTCATCACAAAGGGCTCATTTTTACAGCAAGAAGTGCCAGGTGAATGTAAGTCAGATCAATTTCTTTAGCTCCATCTATTTTGGTTGTGGAATTCATCCTGATCCAGGCAAAATCGAAGATATAAGGCATGCGCCTATTCCACAAGACAAGGAAGACTTCCAGAGATGTCTTGGATTTTACAACTTTGTGGCACCATACATTCCAAATTTTGCTGATAAAGCATCATCGCTGAGAGAGCTCTTAAAAAAGATGTACCATTTTTGTGGCAGGCGGACCATCAGCATATCTTTGAGTTGCTCAAATAAGCATTGTCAGCAGAAAGCTGTACCCTGCAAACCTATGACATACAATCCAAGGAAAAAGACCATCCTGGAAGTTGACACCTCACAGAAAGGGCTAGGAGAGTGCATCCTACAAGAAAGCAAACCGATTGCATTCAGGTCCAAATGTTTATCCTCAGCACAGTCCAATTACTCAAGCATAGAGCGTGAAACACTTGCTCTGGTGTTTGAAATCACGAGGTTCCACACCTACCTGTTCGGTAAGCAGTTCACAATGGAAACTGACCACAAATCCCACTGGAGATGATCTGGCGCAAACCATTGACAAGTGCACCACCTTGGCTACAGCAGCTCTTAGTGAAGGTACAAACCAGGTACTAAAGTGGTCACCTCAGATACGCTGAGCAGATTGCCAAACCCGAGCAAGAATGAAGAAGTTCCACTGGATCTACAAGTAGGCAGCATGGACATCGAGGTGAAAGATGTGCTCAAAATCGACTTATTGCACTTTGGTCAGCACAAATGTGACCAACTACAATCAGACACAGAAATGACCCACAACTGAAGGCACTATAGAGAGTCATCATGGAAGGCTGGCCTGACATGATATAAGGGGTGCCAGAAACCCTCAGAGATGAACTCAGTATCTCGAGAGGCATCACCTTCAAAGGAAAATAAGTGATTGTGCCCAAAGCTCTCTGAGAGGACATCTTGTCACAAGTTCATCAAGGCCATATGAACACAGAGTGAACAAGGTGACTGGCACAAGACACTGTTTATTGGCCAGGGATTAATTATGACATTGAAAGGTTAGTGAGGATATGTGAGGCATGCCAGAGCCACCAGCCACAACAACGCAAAGAACCTCTACACCCTCATGAGATTCCATGAGCCTCCTGGTCCAAAATAGCCACTGATCTATTTTCCGTTAATGGAGACGACTTTATCTTCATCACTGATTATTTCTCCAAATTTCCAATTGTCAGACAGGTAAAAGACACTTCAAGCACGGTCGTCACAGACACACTAAGTATTATATTCAGTCTGTTTGGTGCACCCAAAGAAATCATTTCTGCAATGGGCCACAGTATACTGGCAAACCTTGTGCGCCAAATGGGGCGTAAACCATGTGACGTCCTCACCACATTACCCTAGGTCTAATGGTCTCGCCGAGCGAATGGTCCGCACAGTCAGAGTACTTATCCTAAAGTGTAGGGCAACGAAACAAGATCTTTGTGTTGCAATGCTCCACCTTAGAGCTACACCTATGGATATGGACTTATCGTCACCAGCAGAGACCATGTTTGGCAGACAAGTGTGGATGACTCTGCCAAGCCATCATCTGTCCAAATTCTCTGAGGTGCAGGAGACACTGTTCGAAAAACAGGGGAGAATGAAGATGGTGCATGACCGACATGCAGGGGTGGAAGTACCTCAGCTACATGTAGGGCAAAAGATCAGGGTCATACACCCCACAATGAAAACATGGTTGCCTGCAGAGGTGTCTGGAGTGTGCAGTGAGCCTAGGTCCTACAAGATTACAACATCTAGTGGAGTGGTGTTGAGAAGGAACCAAAGCCAACTGAGAGAGGTGTGCAGTTCTCCAGTTGCACAAGACAGACTTGAGGGAACACACTTCGACAGTGGGGGTGTGACACATCAACAGGACGGCAGCCAATGCATTGACAACATGCCTTCAAACCCAGGACAGCCAAGGGTGAAATCCACATCCCCAGAAGGTTATACCATAACCAGATCTGGAAGAGTTGTCAAACCACCAAAATGATATAAGGACTCCTAAGCTCTACATTTGTAAATTTCATAATCCCTATTCCTGTGTAAATAATTTTGAGGTTATCTAATGTAATATGTTTTCACTTTTAGCATACAAGGCTTATCTTTGGAAAGAAGGGGGATGTTGTGTAATGGCCTTTAAGAATAATGTACCTTTAAGATCTTAGAATGCTGTTGAGCTACGTGCCAGGACATAGTTATGTGACTACATGCCAGTCTCACTCTGCTACTGTAACACTAAGAGGCAAGTCCTGCAAATAGATAACTCTGCACTGTATATAGTTCTTAGCAGTTTAACAAACCTATTTGAGATCTTCAACTACCTGAACTCCACTCATCCCATTTATGTTGCATCAGCCAACATAAAAAAGCTTCTTATTGCACAAGGAATCTATTACCCTACCCTTTCCCAGTGCCACGTGCTAGCGAGTATAGAAATAGGAGAATAGCACAGATGAACGCGTGGCTTAAGAGTTGGTGCAGGAGGGATGGTTTTAGATTCCTGGACCACTGGGACCGTTTCTGGGGAAGGTGGGACCTGTACAAGCAGGATGGTCTACATCTGAACCAGAGGGGGACTAACATCCTTGCTGGCGGGTTTGCTAGTGCTGTTGGGAAGAGTTTAAACTAATTTGGCAGGGGGAGGGGATGCAGACTCCTAGCAGAATAGGGACACAGCTAAACACAGGAAAGCAAACAAGTCAGAGGGAATACAACAGAAGTAAGTTTCAAGGGAGTAAGACCAGGATGGAAGGCCTCTACTTTAATGCCAGGAGTATTGCAGGTAAAACGGATAAGTTAAGGGCAAGGATTGACATGTGGAATTGTGATTTAGTAGCCATCACGGAGACATGGTTGAGGGAGGGGCAGGATTGGCAGCTCAATATCCCGGGATATCGAATCTTCAGGCGAGACAGAGGAGGGGGTAAAAGAGGAGGGGGCATTGCAATATTAGTTAAGGAGTCAGTTACTGCAGTAAGGAGAGATGATATCTTGGAGGGGGCATCAAATGAAGCTTTATGGGTAGAGTTTAGGAATAAAAAAGGGACAGCCACATTGCTAGGTGTTTATTATAGACCCGCAGATAGTCAGCGGGAAATTGAGGAGCAAATATGTGCGCAATTTGCAGAGGTGTGTAAAAATAATAGGGTAATTATATTAGGTGATTTCAACTTTCCCAACATTAATTGTGATAGTCATCGTGTTAAGGGCTTAGATGGAGTGGAGTTCTTAAAATGTATACAGGAGAACTTTTTAGCTCAATATGTGGAGGATCCAACAAGGGAGGGTGCAGTGCTCTAATGCAGTGCAGTGGACCTAATTCTGGGGAATGAAGCTGGACAGGTGGTTGATGTGTTGGTGGGGGGCGCATTTTGGTGATAGCGACCACAATATGGTACAATTTAAGCTCGTTATGGAGAAAGAAATAGACAAGTTGCAAAAAAAGGTTTGGATTGGGGGAGAGCGAATTTTAATAAAATAAGGCAGGATCTGGCCAAGGTAGACGGGAAAGAGTTACTTGTCGGGAAAACTACAGAAGAGCAGTGGGGGGCATTCAAAAAGGAAATGGGGAGGGTACAGGCCCAACATGTTCCCTCTAGGGTAATAGGTAGGAGCAACAAGCCCAGAGAACCATGGATGACCAGAAACATTCAGGATACAATGAGAAGAAAAAGAGAGGCTTTTAGCAAATACAAGGAGAGCAAATCAATGGAAGCATTAATGGAGTACAGAAAGTGTAGGATGGAGCTTAAGAAAGCAATTAGGAGAGCAAAGAGGGGATATGAGAAAGCTCTGGCTGGTAAAAGTAGGGAAAATCCCAAGATATTCGATAAGTATATCAATGGGAAGAGGAAAACCAGGGAAAGAGTAGGACCCATTAGGGACCAAGGGGGAAATTTATGGGTGGAGCCAGAGGACATTGGTAGGGCGTTGAACGAATACTTCACATCTGTCTTCACCCAAGAGAATGAGGATGTAGATATGGAACTTAGAGAGAGAGACTGTGAGGTTCTTGAGCAAATTATCATAGGGAGTGACAAGGTATTGGAGGTTTTGGAAGGCTTAAAAGTGGACACATCTCCAGGTCCGAACGATTTGTGTCCCAGGATGCCGTGGGAGGCGAGGGTGGAGATTGCAGGGGCTCTGACCCATATTTTTAATTCCTCTCTGGCCACGGGGGAGGTGCCAGAGGACTGGAGAACAGCTAATGTGGTCCCACTATTTAAGAAAGGTTGTAGAGATAAGCCAGGCCACTACAGACCAGTGAGTCTCACATCAATGGTAGGGAAACTATTGGAGAGAATTCTGAAGGAGAGAATCTATCTCCACTTGGGGAGGCAAAATTTGATCAGGAATAGTCAGCATGGCTTTGTCAGAGGGAGGTCATGCCTAACAAATTTGATTGAATTTTTTGAGCATGTGACCAGGTGTGTAGATGAGGGGAGTGCAGTTGATGTAGTTTACATGGATTTCAGCAAAGCCTTTGACAAGGTCCCACATGGGAGACTTATCAAGAAAGCAAATGCACATGGGATACAAGGTAACTTGATGAGGCGGATTCAAAATTGGCTTAGCTGTAGGAGACAGAGAGTGATGACAGACGGCTGTTTTAGTGACTGGAAGCCAGTGTCCAGTGGCGTACCACAGGGATCTGTGTTGGGTCCCCTATTGTTTGTCATTTATATAAATGACATGGATGACTATGTGGGGGGTAGGATCAGTAAGTTCGCGGATGACACAAAAATTGGCTGAGTGGTTAACAGTAAGGTGGAGTGTCTTAGGTTACAGGAAGATATAGACGGATGGTCAAATGGGTGGAAAAGTGGCAGATGGAATTTAACACTGAAAAGTGTGAGGTGATACACTTTGGAAGGAGTAATGTGACACGGAAGTATTCAATGACTGGCATGACACTGGGAAGTTCCGAGGAACAAAGGGACCTTGGCGTGTTTGTCCATAGATCTCTGAAGGCAGAAGGGCAGGTTAATAGGGTGGTGAAAAAGGCATATGGGACACTTGCCTTTATCAATCGAGGCATAGATTACAAAAGCAGGGAGGTCATTTTGGAGCTGTATAGAACTTTGGTGAGGCCACAGCTGGAGTACTGTGTGCAATTCTGGTCGCCACATTATAGGAAGGATGTGATTGCATTGGAGGGGGTGCAGAGGCGATTCACGAGGATGTTGCCTGGGATGGATCATTTAAGCTATGAAGAGAGGTTGGATAGGCTTGGGTTGTTTTCGCTGGAGCAGAGAAGACTAAAGGGTGACCTGATCGAGGTGTACAAGATTATGAGGGGCATGGACAGGGTGGATAGGGAGCAGCTGTTCCCCTTAGTTGAAGGGTCAGTTACGAGGGGTCACAAGTTTAAGGTGAGGGGCGGGAGGTTTAAGGGGGATTTGAGGAAGAACTTTTTTACCCAGAGGGTGGTGACGGTCTGGAATGCCCTGCCTGGGAGGGTGGTAGAGGCAGGTTGCCTCACATCCTTTAAAAAGTACCTGGATGAGCACTTGGCACGTCATAACATTCAAGGCTATGGACCAAGTGCTGGCAAATGGGATTAGGTAGACAGGTCAGGTGTCTTTAATGCATCGGTGCAGACTCGATGGGCCGAAGGGCCTCTTCTGCACTGTATTATTCTGTGATTCTGTGATTCCCTCGATCCCCTTGCCGATATTGTCTTCTACCCCTTCCAATCACCTCACGTTTTCCACTCTGTTCTTATCTGCTCCATCCATCACATAGTATCCCCCATCCTTGTAGCTTCTGGCTTCCTTCCCCTCATTGCCTCCATTCCATCTGACTTGCCCTTTGCAATCACTCCTCTCCTCCTCTATCCTCTCTTCCACCCAGTTTCCTCCCTTCCATGATAGCTTCCCTCCATCTTCCCATTCTGTCTGATCCCCTGCCCTGTTCCCCTTCCCAGTCAATCTCATCATCATGACCCTATCCCTCTTTTTTACCCTCCCATCCCCACCAGATATCAGCCACCTCTCTGCTTCATCCCCTACACTGCATTGTCTTCTTTATGCTCCATGACCCCAACCTCTCATCCCTGTCCTGTCTGCCCCTCTCACCCTCTCTGTCTGTCCTGCCCCTCACTCTTCCTCTGTCCAACACAACTCTCCCCTCCTCTCTGTTAGACTCCTCTCTCAACCCCTCTCTGTCAGACTTCTCTCTCGCTCCCCTCTGTCCGTCCCCTCTCACCCCTCTCTGTCAGACTCCTCTCTCACCCACTTTTTGTCCGTTCCCTCTAACCCCCTCTCTGTCAGACCCCTCTCACCCACTCTCTGTCCAGTCCCTCTCATCCCCTCTCTGGCAGACTCCCCTCTCACCCACTCTGTCTCCGACTCCCCTACTCCAGCTCTGTCTGATCCTCTGATCTGTCCCACCAGACTGAACTTAAACCAGTTCTTCAGCGCAAAGCTGGCAAACTGTTTTTTTTTTGTTTCAAAGCACTTAAAAAATATTGCACTATAAGCTTCTCAAAAAAGGTCTTGTTTCCTTGCCTAAACTTGGAGAAGACTCTTGCATGGGATGAACTAAAAGATGTATTTAGATTTAAATGGGCTAAAAATAAAACCTACCTGGCAGCAAGTTAAAAAGGTCAATTCATTTACAAATTTAAAAGTTCAATACATTTAAAATACAAAATAAAAACACAAACTTACCTGCAGTACCACCAGTTCGGGTGATGGAGCTTAATGAGGGGACAGTGCCACCTAGTGTTTAGAAGACAGACAAGTAAATATAAGTGATCATTTAACAGACAAATTCTGACATAAATGTGACAAGCAGAAAGAACAGGAAAAATGTACCCTAGACTTCAGACTATATTAATATAGATTTTTTTTAAATTAACATATTATCTGCCATATTACAGTAAATCTTTGGGATTTTACAGTACAAACTCTTAAAGCTCTCAGTTTAGTTCAGTTTAATTTAGAGATACAGCACTGAAACAGACCCTTCGGCCCACCGAGTCTGTGCCAACCATCAACTACCCATTTATACTAATCCTACACTAATTCCATGTTCCTACCACATCCCCACCTGTCCCTATATTTCCCTACCACCTACCTATACTAGGGGCAATTTATAATGGCCAATTTACCTATCAACCTGCAAGTCTTTGGCATGTGGGAGGAAACCGGAGCACCCGGAGGAAACCCACACAGACACAGGGAGAACTTGCAAACTCCACACAGGCAGTACCCAGAATTGAACCCGGGTTGCTGGAGCTGTGAGGCTGCGGTGCTAACCACTGCGCCACTGTGCCACCCTGAACAGTGATTATTTGTATTTCTTTATTTTTTATTTCCAAAATATACTTTATTCATAAAAATCTGTAAAAATTACATTGCCAAACAGTTTCAAAGCAGCACCAAAAAATACAAACATTGCAAGGGAGATCAGTTTCCTTCAATACTATCATGAGTTTCTTCACAACCCTTCCGTTTCACAATTGTCATGTCAATTACAGTTTTACATTTACAGCAATTGAAAATATTAACGATACAGTTCGAGGGGTTTCCCATGGATCCAGCCCCTCAGTTCAGCTTGGTGGGGGGACCTTACACTGTGGTCTTTCCCCATTGAGCCTTTGCTGCGGGTGCCCCAAGCTTTAGTGCGTCCCTCAGTACGTAGTCCTGGACCTTGGAATGTGCCAGTCTGCAACATTCGGTGGTGGACAACTCTTTGCGCTGGAAGACCAGCAAGTTTCAGGCAGACCAAAGGGCGTCTTTCACCGAATTGATAGTCCTCCAGCAGCAGTTGATGTTTGTCTCGGTGTGCATTCCTGGGAACAGCCCGTAGAGCACAGACTCCTGTGTTACAGAGCTGCTTGGGATGAACCTCGACAAAAACCACTGCATCTCTTTCCACACCTGCTTTGCGAAGACACATTCAGGAGGAGGTGGGCGACCGTCTCTTCCCCACCACAGCCACCACGGGGGCATTGTGCGGAGGGGGCGAGACTTCGGGTGTGCATGAAGGATCTGACGGGGAGGGCCCTTCTCACCACCAGCCAAGCTACGTCTTGGTGCTTGTTTGAAAGTTCTGGTGATGAGGCATTCCGCCAAATGACTTTGACGGTCTGCTCGGGGAACCATCCGACAGGATCCACCATCTCCTTTTCCCGTAGGGCCTTGAGGACATTCCGTGCAGACCACTGCCTGATGGACTGGTGGTCAAAGGTGTTTTCCTGCAGAAACTGCTCCACGAAGGATAGGTGGTATGGCACGGCCCAACTGCATGGAGTGTTCCGCAGCAATGTGACCAAGCCCATCCTTCGCAACACCGGGGACAGATAGAACCTCAGCACGTAATGACACTTGGAGTTTGCGTACTGGAGGCCTACACACAGCTTGATGCAGCCGCACACGAAGGTGGTCATCAGGATGAGGGCCACGTTGGGTACATTTTTCCCGCCCTTGTCCAGAGATTTGAACATCGTGTCCCTCCGGACCCGGTCCATTTTAGATCCCCAGATGAAGCGGAAAATGGCTCGGGTGACTGCCACGGCGCAGGAGTGGGGTATGGGCCAGACCTGCCCCACGTACAGCAACAACGTGAGCGCCTCGCACCTGATGACCAGGTTCTTACCCACAATGGAGACAGATCGCTGCCCCCACATGCCCAACTTTTGTCGTACCTTGGCTACTCGCTCCTCCCAGGTTTTGGTGCACACCCCGGCCCTTCCGAACCATATCCCCAGCACCTTCAGGTAATCTGACCTGACGGTGAAGGGGACAAAGGATCGGTCAGCCCAGTTCCCAAAGAACATGGCCTCGCTCTTGCCGTGGTTAACTTTGGCTCCCGAGGCCAGTTCGAACTGGTCGCAGATGCTCATCAGTCTGCGCACGGACAGCGGATCCGAGCAGAAGACGGCGACGTCATCCAGGTGCAGGGAGGTTTTAACCTGAGTGCCTCCGCTGCCTGGGATTGTCACCCCTCTTATGCTCGCATCCTTCCTAATAGACTCAGCAAAGGGTTCAATACAGCAAACAAACAAGACCGGGGAAAGAGGACAGCCCTGTCTGACTCCAGATTTGATCGGGAAACTTTCCGATTCCCACCCGTTGATTGAGACTGCGCTACTGATGTTTGTGTAGAGCAGTTGGATCCAATTGCAGATTCCCTCCCCAAACCCCATTTTGGAAAGCACGTCCATCATGTAGGTGTGCGATATCCTGTCAAAAGCCTTCTCCTGGTCCAGGCTGATGAGGCAGGTGTCCACCCTCCTGTCCCGTACATAGGCGATCGTATCCCTGAGTAGCGCGAGACTATCAGAGATCTTCCTGCCGGGTACAGTGCATGTCTGATCAGGGTGAATCGCCAACTCCAGAGCAGATTTGACTCGACTGGCTATGACTTTGGACAGAATCTTGTAGTCAACATTAAGCAGTGAGATGGGCCGCCAATTTCTGATTTCTGCCCTCTCCCCCTTCTGCTTGTAAATGAGGGTGATGATGCCTTTCCTCGTGGATTCTGACATGCTGCCGGCCAGGAGCATACTCTCATATACTTCCAGCAGGTCCGGGCCGACCCGGTCCCACAGGGCCGAGTACAACTCGACCGGTAAGCCGTCGCTCCCGGGAGTTTTACTCGTCTCGAAGGACTCGACGGCCTTTGTCAGCTCGTCCGAGTTAGCGGTCTCCCTCCTGCTGTCATCTAAGACCTCTGTGATAGATGACAGGAAGGACTGGGAGGCTCTGCTGTCTGTGGGCTTCGCGTCATACAGCCCAGCATAAAAGGATTGGCTGATCCTTAGTATGTCGGACTGCGAAGACGTTACCGAGCCATCTTCTTCCTTCAGGCTGCTGATTACAGAGCTCTCTGTGTGTACCTTTTGGAAGAAGTAACGCGAGCACGTCTCATCCTGCTCGATGTATTTCTTTAATTCAAACTCATGGGAATGTGATGGTGAATTTACAATTTTTGCTGCTGCACTTTAATTCATCCTTAGCAGCTACAGTACACTCTAAACAAAGAGTTAATACAAATTATGAGGGAATCCAAAACTCGGGGTAATAAATGTAAGATAAATCAAAGAAGGAATTCAGGAGAAATTTCTTTACCAGAGAGTGGTAAGAATGTGGAACTTGCTGCGACAGGGAGTAGTTGAGGTAAACAACATAAATGCGTTTAATGGGAAGTTAGATAAGCACATGAGAGAGAAAGGAATAGAAGGTTAAGCTGATAGGATGAGATGAAGTAGGGTGAGGAGGCTTGAGTGGAGCATAAACGCTGGCACAGACCAGTTGAGCCGAATGGTCTGTTTCTGTATTTTTTTTTTCACAAGAGGTAAGTATTTTATTTTTCAGATCCAATATACCAATGAAGAAACTTCTTAAGCTACAAGTGCCGAAGCCGTGGAGGATTCATATTTCCAGTTGGGTGGAAGGACCCTCTTGGACTTGTAATAACGAGCCAGCCTGTGGATTCTGCTTTCAATAAGAATCAAACGAAACTTGGCATCTTTATCCTTCCAGTTCCTCTCCAAATGTTTACGGACAGCCACAGCAGTCTTGATCAAGTGGTACAAATCCTCTGGAAGGTCTGGAGCAAGCCCCTTAGACTTCAGGATCCTGAGAATCTTGTTCCCAGTAACAAAACGCACTTGGGCGACACCATGGGAATCCCTGAGGATCACACCAATCTGTAGGGAAGTTAACAACAGCAAGGGTTTATATAATGGATCCTATCAAACAGGCAGTAACCATTAAAGGAACAATAGAATATGCAAATGGATAAGGCACTGAGAAGTCCAACCATGGAACTGGCACCTTAAATCTGTGAGAGGGGAGCTGTGTCAGCCATGACTCAGTGGGTAGCACTCTTGCCTTTATGTCAGAAATTTTGTTTAAATCCGACTCCAGGACTCGAGCACAGAAATAAAGGCTGGCAATCCAGTGCAGTACTGAGGGAGTGCTGCATTGCTGGGCGTGCCATCTTTCAGATGAGATGTTAAACCAAGGTCCCGTCTGCCCTCTTAGGTAGATGTAAAAGATCCCATAAATTTATCCCTCAATTAACGTCACAACAATGGATTTTCTAGTCATTCGCATATTTCTGTTTTTGTGGGAGCTTCCTATGTGCAAATTGGCTGCCTTGTTTCCGACATTACAACAGTGACTACACTTCTAAATTATTTTGTTGCCTGTAAAGCACTTTGGGATGTCCTGTGCTTGTGAAAGGTGTTATATTCATGCAAGTCTTTATTTCTAATGAAGTTTCTGCCTACTGAGCTGTCAATCACACAGGTCTCTAACCATCTCTAATCATCACCTATCCCTTCTTCCATTAGTCCCGAAAACAGCTGTGAATCAAAGTTTCCACCCCTGCTTGAGGGCTATATTTGAACTGGGAGCAGACAATATACCTCTCATGATTTATAATAAACCAGAATAGTTGGTAATGGAACACCATTTGTGGCCATTTTGTGCACAGCATTATCTGATAAACAGCAATGGCTGAGTGACCACTTATCTGTTTTTAATCTTTGATTGAGGGTAGTGTACTGGTCAAGGCACTGAAACAGCCTGCTCTTCTTCAGTTTATGCCGTGGATGCTTTTACAGTGGACACAGGTCCTCAGTTGCGCACTCTCAGTGGATACCAGCTACTTCCACCTCAGTAAGATTGTCTGCTTCTGCCCCTGTCACAGCCCATCTACTGCTAAAATGCTCCTCCACCCCTCAGGCTCTCTTGGCCGGCCTCCTACCCTCCACTCTCCACAAACTTCAGCTCAACAAAACTGTGCCTTCTTTATCCTTTCCCGCACCAAGTCCTGCTCACCTATCACCTGTTCTTGCTGCCTATATAGGCTCCTGCTTTGGCAATGTCTCAAATTTAAAATTGTCATCCTCATATTTAAATCCCTTCATGAACTCACTCCTCCCTATCTCTGTAACTGTCTCCAGACCTACAACCCCTCCCGGAACTCTCCATTCCTTTAACTCTGGCTTCTTGTATGTACTCCATTCCCATCACCCTAACACTGGTATAAAAGCAAAATACTGCGGATGCTGGAAATCTGTAATAAAAACAAGAAATGCTGGCTATACTCAGCAGGTCTGGCAGCACCTGTGGAGAGAGAGGCAGAGTTAACGTTTCGGGTCAGTGACCCTTCTTCGGAACTGGCAAATATTAGAAATGTCAAATAAAGAGGGGGTGGGGCAAGAGATAACAAAGGAGAAGTGGGCAAGGCCACAGAATAGCTGACCAGAAGGTCATGGCGCAAAGGCAAACAATATGTTAATGGTCTGTTGAAAGACAAAGCATTAGTACAGATAGGGTGTTAACGGACTGAAAATTGAACAGCAGCAAGTACAAATATGAAAAAAAAAATGGGTAAGCAAACTGAAAAAACTAAGATGAAATAAAATAAACATACAAAAAAAAATTTAAAAAATGTAAAAAATAAAAAGAAAATAACTAAAAATGAAAGTAAAATGGGGGGCCCGTCATGCTCTGAAATGATTGAACTCAATGTTCAGTCCGGCAGGCTGTAGTGTGCCTAATCGGTAAATGAGATGCTGTTCCTCGAGCTTGCGTTGATGTTCACTGGAACACTGCAGCAATCCCAGGACAGAGATGTGAGCATGAGAGCAGGAGGGAGTGTTGAAATGGCCAGCTACCGGAAGCTCAGGATCCTGCTTGGGGACTGAATGGAGGTGTTCTGCAAAGTGGTCACCCAGTCTACATTTGGTCTCCCCAATGTAAAGGAGACCACATTGTGAGCAGCGAATACAGTATACTACATTGAAAGAAGTACAAGTAAATCGCTGCTTCACCTGAAAGGAGTGTTTGGGGCCTGGGATAGTGAGGAGAGAGGAGGTAAATGGGCAGGTATTACACCTCCCGCGATTGCAGGGGAAGGTGCCATGGGAAGGGGACGAGGTGGTGGGGGTAATGGAGGAGTGGATCAAGGTGTTGCGGAGGGAACGATCCCTTCGGAATGCTGACAGGGGAAGGGAGGGGAAGATGCGTTTGGTAGTGGCATCACGCTGGAGGTGGCGGAAATGGTGGAGGATGATCCTTTGGATATGGAGGCTGATGGGGTGGAAAGTGAGGACAAGGGTAACCCTGTCACAGTTCTGGGAGGGAGGGGAAGGGGTGAGGGTAGAGGTGCGGGAAATGGGCCGGAAACGGTTGAGGGCTCTGTCAACAACAGTGGGGGGGAATCCACGGTTGAGGAAAAAGGAGGTCGTATCAGATGCGCTGTCATGGAAGGTAGCATCATCAGAGCAGATGCGTCGGAGACGGAGAAACTGGGAGAATGGAATAGAGTCCTTACAGGAGGCAGGGTGTGAAGAAGTGTAGTCAAGGTAGCTGTGGGAGTCGGTGGGCTTATAATGGATATTAGTAGACAACCTGTCCCCAGAGATGGAGACAGAGAAGTCGAGGAAGGGAAGTGTCAGAGATGGACCATGTAAAGGTGAGAGAAGGGTGGACATTGGAAGCAAAGTTGATAAAGTTTTCCAGTTCGGGGCGGGAGCAGGAAACGGCACCGATACAGTCATCAATGTACCGGAAAAAGAGTTGGGGGAGGGGGCCTGAGTAAGTCTGGAACAAAGAATGCTCGACATATCCCACAAAAAGACAGGCATAACTAGTACCCGTGCGGGTACCCATAGCAACACCTTTTACTTGAAGGAAGTGAATGGAGTTGAAGGAGAAGTTGTTCAATATGAGAACAAGTTCAGCCAGGGGGAGGAGGGTGGTGGTGGATGGGGACTGGTTGGGCCTCTGTTCAAGGAAGAAGCGGAGAGCCCTCAAACCGTCCTGGTGGGGGATGGAGGTGTAGAGAGATTGGACGTCCATAGTGCAGAGGAGGCGGTTGGGGCCAGGAAACTGGAAATTGTCAAAATGACGTAGGGCGTCAGAAGAGTCACGGATGTAGGTGGGAAGAGACTGGACCAGCGGAGAAAAGATAGAGTCAAGATAGGAAGAAATAAGTTCAGTGGGGCAGGAGCAGTCTGAAACAATGGGTCTGCCGGGATAGTCCTGTTTGTGGATTTTGGGAAGGAGGTAGAAGCAGGCTGTCCGGGGTTGTGGGACTATGAAGTTGGAAGCTGACACCTTCCCCTGCAATCGCGGGACGTGTAATACCTGCCCATTTACCTCCTCTCTCCTCACTATCCCAGGCCTCAAACACTCCTTTCAGGTGAAGCAGCGATTTACTTGTACTTCTTTCGATGTAGTATACTGTATTCGCTGCTCACAATGTAGTCTCCTCTACATTGGGGAGACCAAACGCAGACTGGGTGACCGCTTTGCAGAACACCTCTGTGCAGTCCCCAAGCAGGATCCTGAGCTTCCGGTAGCTTGCCATTTCAACACTCCCTCCTGCTCTCATGCTCACATCTCCATCATGGGCTTGTTGCAGTGTTCCAGTGAACATCAACGCAAGCTCGAGGAACAGCATCTCATTTACCGATTAGGCACGCTACAGCCTGCCGGACTGAACATTGAGTTCAATCATTTCAGAGTATGATGGGCCCCCCATTTTACTTTCATTTTTAGTTATTTCTTTTTTCTTTTTCTTTTTTTCTTTTTTACATTTTTTACATTTTTTTTGTATGTTTATTTTATTTCATCTTAGTTTGTTCAGTTTGCTTACCCACTGTTTTTTTTCATGTCTGTACTTGCTGCTGTTCAATTTTCAGTCCGTTAACACCCTATCTGTACTAATGCCTTGTCTTTCAACAGACCGTTAACATATTGTTTGCCTTTGCTCCATGACCTTCTGGTCAGCTATTCTGTGGCCTTGTCCAATCTACACCTTCTCCTTTGTTATCTCTTGCCCCACCCCTGCTTTACTTGCTTATAACCTTTGACATTTCTAATATTTGCCAGTTCCGACGAAGGGTCACTGACCTGAAACGTTAACTCTGCCTCTCTCTCCACAGATGCTGCCAGACCTGCTGAGTATTTCCAGCATTTCTTGTTTTTATACCCTAACATTGGTGACTGCCTTTCCACATCTCCTGCTTAACAACCACATCTTTGACACCCATTCCAACATTTCCATCTTTAATTTGGTGTCCACTTGTTCCTTGCACTTCTGTATGATGTTTTTCTATATTAAAGAAGTATATAAATGTAAGTTACTGCTGCAATATAGTGTCAGTGTAGGTTAGGCATTAAAAGATTGAGTCTGCCTTGGCCCTGTGGTGAGAGTGCCACCTATTGGATTGGGCTGGCACTAAGCTTATCTTTACCCAAAGTTTAATTCAAACTATCACTCTGGAGTATTATTCCTTCCCTACAATATTTATGGTGGCCTCTCTGCAAAGGACGGCACTTAATATATCCTGATGCGATTGTGCTTTAAAGGCGCTATGTAAGTGCAAGTTGTTGTTGCTATACAGTATCCAGTATTCCAACCCAATATACATTATCATATTTCACTTAAATATCTGTGGAGAGAGAAACAGAGTTAACATTTCAGGTCAATAACCTTTCGTCAGGACTGGGAAAGTTAGAGATGTAACAATTTTTAAGCCAGGAAGGGAAAGGGAGGAGGGGAGGAAAGAGCAAAAGGGAAGGTCTGTGATAGGGTGAAAGGCAGGAGAGAATAAATGACAGAAGGGATGGTAATGGGGCAAGTAAAGAAACAAAAGGTGTGTCTGGAGGCGGTGTAAGTGGGAATCACAGAATCACCACCAAAAGTTGCTGTCCAAACAAATAGAGGCAGGGGTCACAAGCTGAAATCATCAAACTCAATGTTCAGTCTGGAAGGCTGTAAAGTGTCTAATCAAATGTGAGGTGCTATTCCTCGAGTTTAGGTCATGGAGTTATAGAGTAATTTATGGTAGCGAAGGAGGCCATTCGGCCCATCGAGTTCATGCCGGCTCCCCACAGAGCTAGCCAGTCAGTCCCACACCCCTGCTCGATTCCTGTAGCACTGCAAGTCTATTTCCATCGAGTGGCCATCCAAATTCCTCTCAAAGTCATTGATTATCTCCACAGCCACCACCATTGTGGGCAGCAAGTTCCAGGTCATTAACACCCACTGCTTAAAAAAGGTCTTCCTCATATTCCCCCGGCATCTTTTGTCCAAAACCATCGATCTGTGTCCCCTCGTCCTTGTACCATTAGTTAATGGGAACAGCTTCTCCTTGTCTAACTTAACTAAGCCTATCATAATCTTGTGCACTTCTATTAAATCTCTCCCCAATCTCCTTTGTTCTAAGGAGAGCAAACCCAGGTTTTCCAACCTAACCTTGTAACTAAAATGTTCCATCCTTGGAACCATTCTGGTAAATCCCCTATGTACCCTCTCAAGGACCCTCATATCCTGAAGTGTGGTGACCAGAACTGGATGCAATACTGCAGTTGTGGCCTAACCAGAGCTTTATAAAAGTTCAGCATAACGTTCCTGCTTTTGTACTCAATGCCTCTATTTATGAAGCCCAAGATCCCATATGCTTTACGAACCACTCTCTCAATATCTCCTGCCACCTTCAAAGATTGATGCATATGCACCCCCAGGCCCCTCTGTTCCTGCTGTTATGGAGAGGTGGTAACGGGTGTAGATGGTTCCCCCCGTTCACCTCCCAACTGACCACAATTGTGTTTTGTTTAAAATGATGAGTTAGCCCCTGAGTTTTTTACTTGCCAAATAAACAGACAGTGACAGGATTTCTTGTAGGTTTAAAACAGAAAATTAACTATTTATTGATCAATATTCATTCCCTGAAATGTTCGCAACACCACTCACACACGTATTCACTCTCACATGCACGCTCAAGAGAAGATAGATAGAAGGTAAAGGATAAGAGTTCAAGGTATGGTAGATGTTCATGGTGTTACAACCAAGGCGGGAGGAGTGCACTGTTAATTCAGTCCCACTTCTCCTCAGGTCACAACAATTATTTAAATGTTCCCACTTATAAATACGGTTAATCATATACTCTATTTTTCACAGAATAGAATACACTAATCAGGTTTCTTCACTGAACAACAAAATTAGCAGTTTATTGTAAAACGAGTCTTAACTAGTTATGAAGTAAAACATAAAAACACAGATTAAAATTTTTAAGAATCCCAACATTAATTTTCAAAGTTCCCTTTTTTTAACCTTAGCATCTCACACTCACACACACACACATATATGTATACCGGTTAACCAAAAAAATGAAAAGGGATTTTTTTTGGATTAGAACTCTATTCCAGCCAAAAAACACCCGGGCAGATCACTTGCCCACCCCTGAAGAAAACAGCAGATGAGACATGCTGCACCAAAACTAGCATACAGTCCCACCTCCGAGTACTTGCAGACAGGTCACGAAAATCTTCCAGAACAGTTCATTTCAGGTGGCATTGAAAATTATTTTTAGCAGGCTTTCTTCAAATACAGGAAACAAGATGAATTGACACAATGGACTTCTTAGAGTCTTTAGAGTTGTGCTGCAAAATGAAGCTGGGTTGTGTTCTTCTCTTCTTTCTTGACTTCTTCTTCAGACTTGACTTTATCTCCATTCACTCCAGAAGGTAAAACACACTCTGAATGACAACCAAAAAGCTTGTCAGTTTTCTGCCCATTCCAGGTGCTCTGCTACTACTTGGGCCTGTCCAATCAAAGGAATACATGTAACTTCTCTGCCCCTGTTACCAGGGTTTCTGCCTATCTCCAAACGGAGTCATGTGACAACCAGCAACACTGTTGCTAAATTAGTTCTTTCAGTGCCCTCTTGATTAAAAAACATTTATTCAGTTTAATTATAAATTCCTTAAAAATGGAATGACTTTCATAACACCTCCACCCTCGGAGGAATGAAATTCCATTTTTAAATGTGTTTCATTACAAAATGTGGGAAAAATAGAAAACACATTTTCATACTCATACTCATTCACTCTTTTCTTGTAGTCAACAAAATTCTGCTCTGTACTCTCTTTTCATTCAAATAACTTGAACAAAGTTAGATTCTCGATAAAGCATCTGCAATAACATTATTTTTACCCGCAATGTGGATAATTTTAAGTGATAAGGTTGTAACAGTAAACTCCATTGGAATAGTCTGGCATTCTGATTTTAAAATTTTTCCACTAAGGTTAGCGGGTTATGATCAGTATATAACCAGTGTCTCTCTGCAGTCATGGCGGACATAGACTTCAAAATTTTTAAGAGCCAATAATCGACCCAAGATTTCTTTTTCCACTGTGGAACACTTTTTTTGACGTCGATTTCGGTTTTTGGTAAAGTATCCCACTAGTCTTTCTATCCTTGATTCATCATCTTGTAACAGGACTGCACCGACACCCTGGTCACGGGCATCAATTGCTACCTTGAAGGGCTTAGTGAAATTTGAAGCAGCTAACACTGGTTCATTAATCAAAATGGCTTTCAGCCTTTCAAAGGATGCTTGCCACTCCCCTGACCACACGACCTTAGTTTTCTTTTTCTGTAGTAAATCTGTCTGTGGAGCAGCTACGGTACTAAAATTTGGTACAAATTTTCGGTAGAAATCACACATCCCCAAAAACCTCATGATTTCTCACTTAGTCTTAGGCATAGGGAATTCCACCAATGCTTGTACTTTCGCAGTTGTTGGTAACACATGTCCTTGCCCTACTACATGCCCAAGGTAGGTCACTCTCACTTTCACAAATTCACTTTTGGCAAGGTTTATTATTAAATCAGCCAATTGTAATTTTTTGAACAGAGTTTCTAGTTGTTCCAAGTGGTCCTTCCAAGTGTCACAGGAGACCAGCACATCATCAAGGTAAACCACACAGTTAGGAAGCCTAGCTACCACTTGGTTCATTAATCTCTGAAAGGTTGCTGGGGCATTTTTTAGCCCAAATGGCATCACTTAGCATTGGAAAAGACCATGTGGTGTGACAAAAGCTGATATTTCTTCAGCTCGGGTGTTAAAGGAACTTGCCAGTATCCCTTTAACAAATCTATTTTTGTAAGAAATATGGCACTGCCCACTCTGTGAATACAGTCTTCCAAGTGAGGAATTGGGTAAGAGTTTGCCTTTGTTACTACATTAACTTTTCTGTCGTCTATGCCAAGTCTGGGTGAACCGTCAGGTTTAGGCACTAATACTACTGGTGAACTCCAGCTGCTTTGATTGGGTTCTATTAGGTGGTTCTCCAGCATTAATTGGATTTCTGCTTTTACCTGGGCCTGTTTCTCTGGACTTAAGCAGTAAGGATGTTGTTTTATAGAAATGGATTCCCCTATATCATGTGTGGCTAAGGTTGTACATCCTGGCTTAACCCTACAGACTCTTTTAAATGCTGTGTGTAGCCTTGTAAGCTCTTCTCATTGGTTTACAACTAAAATGAAAGCATAGTGTCCAATCTCTCGAGCAATTCAGTTTTAGCTAACTGAATAGTAGGAGGTTCAATTTGAGAATTGTCTAGGCCTCCTTCTGCCTCATCCTCACTATGCCTTTCACCTTCATTGTCCCTACTACCTGACAAACCTGTGCTTGCTATCCTCCTCCTGGCGATAATATTGTTTTGATATGACACAACCGATGCTTTTTCCGGCGATCTGGGGTGTCAATCAAATAACTTACTTCACCAATTCTCGTGACCACTGAACCGTGCTTTCAACGGTTCACCCTGTAAAGGCATCTTCAGCCCCTGGCCAAAATGTTCGGGTCTTAGCATGCTTGTCTGCCCATTTTCTCATAGTTATTTGGGAAGCTTTAAGGTGTTCCTAAGCCACTTTGCAAGCTCTCATAAGCTGTTCTCAGAACACGGATATATAATCTAGTCCAGAAGATTCATCCCTCTGTTTCAAAATCCTTTCTTTAATTAGTTTTAGAGGACCTCTTATCTCATGTCCATAAACTAAATCAAAAGGACTAAAACCTGTAGATTCATTAAGTGAATCTCTAGTGGCAAACAAAAGAAATTCTAGCCGCTCATTCCAATCATGGGGATATTCATGACGGTATGCCCTGATCATTGTTTTGAGGGTCTGTTGGTACCTTTCAAAAACTCCCTGTGTCTGTGGGTGGTTTGCTGAAGACTTTAACTGTGTTGTACCTAAGTTTCCTATAACTTCCTGAAAAACTTTAGACATAAAATTGGAACCTTGATCTGACTGAACCTCAATCGGTAATCCAGATCAAGTGAATAACTAGGTTAACTTCTCTACCACTACCCGAGCAGATATTGTTTCTCAAGGGAATGGCCTCTGGGAACCAAGTAGCCATATCCATGATAGTGAGTATATATTGGTGTCCTGCTTTTGTTTTCGGTAAGGGTCCTACACAGTCTACTAGCACCCTACTAGGCGGTTCCCCAATAACTGGTATGGGAATTAGAGGTGCCAGTTTTATGGCAGGTTGCAGTTTTCCCACAATCTGGCATATATGGCATGTTTTACAAAACTGCACAAGACCTGGCCAGTAAAAATGTTGATTTATACGTGCTTTGGTCTTCCTGGCGATACTTTGGTGGTACCCCATGTGATGAACAACCATCCATTCTTCGTCCGCAGGTCTGTGAGGAGGTCTCCACTTCCTCATCAGAATCCCATTTTCAATATGACAGCCTTTTGGAACTCCTTTTGCCTCAGCTTCTGTTAGAGCTGATTGTGCCACCTTATTAAACTCTGGATCAGCTTGCTGAGCTGTGATCAGAGAAGACTTACTAAATAGTTCCTTTGGATTGTCCAAATTCCCAAAGAAAGTTTTAGATATTCGGCTATCTGACAATGGTGCCAATTTTACCTCTGACAATGAAACCTGTTTAGCCATTGCTTGGGTTACTACACATGAAGGAAAAATTACTGTAAACTTTCCCTGTAACTGTTCTGTCTCATTAACTTCACTTGGTTTTTCTGTGACTTGTGATGAAGCTACTACTTTCGCTTTGGCCAAATCATTCCCCAGGAGTAGGTCATCTCTGTCGACTGGAATATGATGGAAAACTCCTACAGTTACTGTTCCAGACATTAGGTCACACTCTAGGTGCACCCAGTACAAAGAAATGGGTATATACTCCCCACCAATACCATTCACTAATCCTTTAACATTCAGTGCGCTCTCTAGTAGA
Organism: Heterodontus francisci; assembly: GCF_036365525.1. Classification (NCBI taxonomy): domain Eukaryota; kingdom Metazoa; phylum Chordata; class Chondrichthyes; order Heterodontiformes; family Heterodontidae; genus Heterodontus; species Heterodontus francisci. Next base: position 24,874,127 of record NC_090390.1, on the reverse strand, counting down.
AATGTTATGCCTTTCCCCAGCAAAAGAGTTGGGTGGCTGCTGTATCCCTAAGTATAACTATAGGTTTACCTTCCTCACTTAAGGGATAAGGAGTTACTTTTCCTTTCGACAAAAATTCCCTATAACTCTCAGGTATCTTCTTCACAACTCCTACACTCACAATGGTTTTTGTACTTGGCCTTACAGCTGCCTTCAAAGCTACAGCCTGATCTGCTGTACACTCAGTCAGGGCCCCTTTCACTGCATTAGCTTTGTGTACACCAATAAGTCCCATGGGTTTTCCCTGCAACTTCCAGCATTCTGCACGAAGATGTCCCACCTTGTGACAATGGTGACATTTAGGCTTGCAGGCCTCACTTCGACTCTCAGCACCTTCCATTCTGAACTTATTTTTTATTCATTTCATGGAATGTGGGCATCGCTGGCCAGGCCAGCATTTATTGCCCATCCCTAATTGCCCTTGAGAAAGTGGTGGTGAGTTGCCTTCTTGAACTGCTGCATGTGAGGTAGGTACACCCACAGTGCTATTAGGAAGGGAGTTCCAAGATTTTAACCCAGTGACATAATTCCAAGTCAGGATGGTGTGTGGCTTGGAGGGGAACTTGCAGGTGGTGGTGTTCCAAGCATCTGCTGCCCTTGTCCTTCCAGGTGGTAGAGGTCGCAGGTTTGGAAGGTGCTGCCTGAGTAGCCTTGATGCGTTGCTGCAGTGCATCTTGTAGATGGTACACACTGATGCCACTGCGTCTGTGGTGGAGGGAGTGAATGTTTGTGAACGGGGTGCCAATCAAGTGGATTGCTTTATCCTGGATGATGTCGGAGCTTTTTGAGTGTTGGAGCTGCAACCATTCAGGCAAGTGGAGAGTATTTCATCACACTCCTGATCTGTGCCTTGTAGATGGTGGACAGGCGTTGGGCAATCAGGAGGTGAGTTACTCGCTGCAGGATTCCTAGCCTCTGATCTGCTCTTGTAGCCACAGTATTTATATGGCTACTTCAGTTCCATTTCTGGTCAATGGCAGCCCCCAGGATGTTGATAGTGGGGGTGGGGGGCGGGGAGGGATTCAGTGATAGTAATGCTGTTGAATGTCAAGGGGGGATGGTTAGATTCTCCTTGTTGAAGATGGTCATTGCCTGGCACCTGTGGGGCGTGAATGTTACTTGCCACTTATCAGCCCAAGCCTGGATATTGTCCAGGTCTTTCTGCATTTCGACACGGACTGCTTCAGTATCTGCAGAACATTGTGCAATCATCAGTGAACATTCCCACTTCTGACCTTATGATGGAAGGAAGGTCATTGATGAAGCAGCTGAAGATGGTTGGGCCTAGGACACTACCCTGAGGAACTCCTGCAGTGATGTCCTGGAGCTCAGATGATTGACCTCCAACAACCACAACCACCTTCCTTTATGCTAGGTATGATTCCAACCAGCAAAGAGTTTTCCCCATGATTCCCATTGACTCCAGTTTTGCTAGGGCTCTTTGCTGCTATACTTGGTCAAATGCTGCCTTGATGTCAAGGGCAGTCACTCTCACCTCACCTCTTGAGTGCAGCTCTTTTGTCCATGTTTGAACCAAGGCTGTAATAAGGGCAGGAACTGAGTGGCCCTGGCAGAATCCAAACTGAGCGTCACTAAGCAGGTTATTGCTAAGCAAGTGCCACTTGATGGCACTGTTGATGACACCTTCCATCACTTTACTGATGATTGAGAGTAGGCTGATGGGGCAGTAATTGGCTGGGTTGGATTTGTCCTGCTTTTTGTGTACAGGACATAACTGGGCAATTTTCCACATTGCTGGGTAGACGCCAGTGTTGTAGCTGTACTGGAACAGCTTGGCTAGGGGCACGGCAAGTTCTGGAGCACAGGTCTTCAGTACTACTGCCGGACTTTTGTCAGGGCCCGTAGCCTTTGCAGTATCCAGTGCCTTCAGTCATTTCTTGCTATCACGCGGAGTGAATTGAATTGGTTGAAGACTGACATCTGTGATACTGGGGACTTCAGGAGGAGGCTGAGATGGATCATCCACTTGTTACTTCTGGCTGAAGATTGTTGCAAATGCTTCAGCCTTATCTTTTGCACTGATGTGCTGGGCTCCCCCATCAGTGAGGATGGGGATATTTGTGGAGCCACCTCCTCCAGTCAGTTGTTTAATTGTCCACCACAATTCATGACTGGATGTGACAGGACTGCTGAGCTTAGATCTGATCCGTTGGTTGTGGGATTGCTTAGCTCTGTCTGTCGCATGCTGCTTACGCTATTTGGCATGCAAGTAATCCTGTGTTGTAGCTTCACCAAGTTGACATCTCATTTTGAGGTATGCCTAGTGCTGTTCCGGGCATACCCTCCTGCACTCTTCAGTGAACCAGGGTTGATCCTCTGGCTTGATGGCAATGGTAGATTGGGGGATATGCCGGGTCATGAGGTTACAGATTGTGGTTGGGTACAGTTGTGCTGCTGCTGATGGTCCACAGTGCTTCATGGATGCCCAGTTTTGCATTGCTAGATCTGTTCGAAATCTATCCCATTTAGCACGTGATAGTGCCACACAACACAATGGAGGGTATCCTCAATGTGAAGATGGGACTATGTCTCCACAAGGACTGTGCGGTGGTCACTCCTACCAATACTGTCATGGACAGATGCATCTGCGACAGACAGACTGGTGAGTATGAGGTCAAGTACGTTTTTCTCTCTTGTTGGTTCCCTCACCACCTGCTGCAGACCCAGTCTAGACGCGGCCAACTTGGTCAGTAGTGGTGCTACTGAGCCACTCTTGGTGATGGACATTGAAGTCCCCCACCCAGTGTACATTCTGTGCCCTTGCCACCCTCAGTGCTTCCTCCAAGTGCTGTTCAACATGGAGGAGTACTGACTCATCAACTGAGGGGGGCCAGTAGGTGGTAATCAGCAGAAGGTTTCCTTGCCCATGTTTGACCTGATGCCATGAAACTTCATGGGGTCTGGAGTCGATGTTGAGGACTCCCAGGGCAACTCCCTCCCGACTGTATACCACTGTGCCGCCACATCTGCTGGGTCTGTCCTACCTGTGGGACAGGACATACCCAAGGGTGGTAATGATCATTGGGACATTGTCTGCTTGGTATGATTCGGTGAGGATGACAATGTCAGGCTGTTGCTTGACTTGTCTGTCTGTCTCCCAACTTTGGCGCAAACCCCCAGATGTTCATAAGAAGAACTTTGCAGGGTCGACAGGGCTGGCTTTGCTGTTGTCGTGTCCGGTGCCTAGGTCGATGCTGGGTGGTGCGTCCAGTTTCATTCCTTATTGACCTTTTGGTGGTTAGGTACAACTGAGTGCCTTGCTAGGCCATTTCAGAGGGCATTTAAAGCATCAGCCATATTGCTGTGGGTCTGGATTCACTTGTAGGCCAGACCAGGTAAGGACAGCAGATTTTCTTCCCTATAGGACATTAGTGAACCAGATCGTTTTTTGCAATAATCCATAATAGTTTCATGGCCATCATTAGACTAGCTGTCCCTTCTTGTTCCCGGCTACTTGCATTCCTTTCACTCTCCCACCTTCTATTCCTCTTGGGTTTGTGCGGGTGATGGACAAAGGGTTTAGGCTTATACACAAGCTCATAATCATCAGCAATTTTCACTGCCTGTCTGGCCTTTGAAACCTTCTGGTTCTCTACATGGGTTCTTACTAACGGAGGGAGTGAATTTTTAAATTCTTCCAGGAGAATTAATTCCCCAAGGTTCTCATACGTGGCTTCCATCTTTAGTGCCCATATCCAACGAACAAAATTCATTTTTTTTACCCTCTCAAATTCTATATAAGTCTGTCTAGATAATCTCCAGAGGTTCCGAAATGTCTGTCTGTAAGCTTCAGGGACTAACTCATACGCAGTGAGAATAGACTTTTTTGCCATCTCATAATCTGCAGAAGCCCCCTCAGAAAGCATGGCAGAAACTTCATGAGCTCTGCCCATCAACCTGCTTTCCTTTGGCCACTTCATCTGTTTGGTTATCTTTTCAAAAGCAATGAAAAATGTCTCCACATCCCTTTCTTCAAACCTAGGGAGAGTGTGTATAAATTTAAACAGCTTTTCACTAGGTCCTGGACGGGACCCGGATTCTTCCTCACCAGAATCTCCACTCTTTTGTCTTAGTTCCAACTTTCTAATCTGGTGTTCCCTTCATTCTCTTTCTCTTTCTCTTCCTTCTCTTTCCGTTTCCTTTTCCTCAAGTTCAGGTCTTTTCATTGTCAATTCTCTTTCAAACTCGAATTTAAGTTTTTCTATTTATTTTTTCTGTTCAAGTTTTCTTATTGCTATTTCTTTTTCTTTTTCCTGTTGAAGCTTAAGTTTTTTCAGTTCCTGTACCTGCTCAAGTTTTTTTCATTTGTAACTGAATTTTAGCTAATTCAAAGGGGATCAAAGGGGATTCTAAAGGGGATCAAAGGGGTAAATTTTTCACACAAAGAATAGTGGGTATCTGGAATGAGCTGCCTGAGGAGGTGGTGGAGGCAGGAACAGTAGTGACATTTAAGAGGCATCTGGAGAGGTACTTGAATGAGCAAGGCATAGAGGGATATGGAATGAATGCAGGAAGGTGGGATTAGTATAGATAGGCATTATGGTCGGCATGGACACGGTGGGCCGAAGGGCCTGTTTCTATGCTGTACAACTCTATGACTCTAACTGCACTACCCACTGATTTGTCTTCTTTTAATTCCAAATGTTGGGCTATTACTTCAATTATGTCTGGTTTCTTAGCACCTGTTTGTAACACCAACAGTTCTGCCAACTCCTTTAGTTTAACCTTGGTTAAGTATCTCAAATCACTGAGAGATACATCCTCCTTCCCCAAAATATTCACAGCACCTGTTAAAGACAGGTAGTGTAAACTTTATTGCACAAGAAACCAGATTTTTTTTTTCTCTTTTCCAATTATTATTACCCCACTTACAATTCTACGTCATCGGCATTGGGTTTATCCTGGCAAAAGAGATCCTCCAATTAAATATGCTACGACCAAGGCAGGAGGAGTGCACTGTTAATTCAGTCCCACTTCTCCACAGGTCGCAACATATTATTTAAATTTTCCCACTTATCGATACGCTTAATCATATACTCTATTTTTCACAGAATAGAACACACTTACCAGGTTTCTTTACTGAACAACAAAATTATCAGTTTATTATAAAACTAGTCTTAACTAGCAATGAAGTAAAACATAAATACACAGATAAAAAATGTTAAGAATCCCAACATTATATTTCAAAAGTTCTCTTTTTTTTTTTACCTCAGCATCTCACACTCACGCACACACACATATATGTACCAAAAAAATGAAAAAGGATTTTTTGGATCAGAGCTCTATTACAGACAAAAAAGAACACCCAGGCAGATCACTTGCCCACCCCTGAAGAAAACAGCAGATGAGACATGCTGCATAAAAACTGGCACACAGTCCCACCTCCGCGCACACAGACAGGTCACTAGAATCTTCCAGAACAGTTCTTTTCAGGTGGTGTTAAAAATTATTTTTAGCAGGCTTTCTTCAAATACAGGAAACAAGATGAATTGACACAATGGACTTCTCAGAGGCTTTGGAGTTGTGCTGGAAAACAAAGCTGGGTTATGGTCTTCTCTTCAGACCTAACTTCTTCTTCAGACTTGACTTTATCTCCACTCACTCCAGAAGGTAAAACACACACTGACTGACAACTAAAAAATCTTGTCAGTTTTCTGCCCATCTCAGGTGTTCTGCTACTACTGGGCTTGTCCAATCAAAGGAATGCTTGTGACCTCTCTTCCCCTGTTACCAGGGTTTCTGCTTATCTCCAAACTGAGTCATGTGACAACCAGCAGCACTGTTGCCAAATTAGTTCTTTCAGTGCCCTCTTGGTTAAAAAAACATTTATTCAGTTGAACTATAAATTCTTTTGAAAATATTTTTAACAAAAGCAGAATCACTTTCATAACAATGGTTTACAGTAAACCTGTCGAATCTTCTCAGTCGGACAAGCTCTTTTAAAGATGCAGGCCTGGTGTTTGTAGTCTTGAACTTGTTGAGGTGTTGTAGATTTTTGGTGATTATGATTTCCTACTGGAGGTGACAGTCACTTTCAGTTCTCTGCTGTCCCAAGCTGAAGTGTAGAATTAGCAGCAGGGCTTCTTCTTGTTTAGGCTGGATCTTTCCACAGCCCCTGGCTGGACTGCCTTCTTACGATGTTGCAATGATCTCTCCCTCTCTCTCCAAGGTCAAAATCCATAAAATTAGCATTTCTGTTATTTGACATGTGGCCTTCTCCCCTGGTGTGATAGCACAATGGACCAGGATGTGGAATCCATGGCTATCTATGATGTGTGGATGAGTACCAGTCTGTTATGATGTGTCCACTTCACACCTTTTTTGTCTCAGGAGAATTCCGTTCAATTCAGTAATGTCTCTTATTTTATTTTTTAAATTTTATTTAGAGACACAGCACTGAAACAGGCCCTTCGGCCCACCAAGTCTGCCGACCATCAACCACCCATTTATACTAATCCTACATTAATCCCATATTCCTACCAAATCTCTTGATAGTTTCAGGATGGGTGTAGTTGACACTTTTTAGTCTGGAATGTATCCTTTTGTCCTTTCGAGATAGTGAGGCAGTTTGAATACACAGGCCAGGTCATCTGACCTTCAGTGGCCATCTTGCTGCACATTGGCCACTTTTTTAAACAAAAAGTCAATTTCAAGAAGTCCATATTGAGTAAAGGTTGTATCTTCAAAGTTGGAATCTGCTATGTCTTTACTGGGCATGCCGCTGCACACTCTTTAGAACTGCCCCTGTAGGTATTTATTGCCTCTCCCTATTCCTTCTGCAAAATGCTTCACCTCACACTTCTCCATATCAAATTCCATTTGCCACCTCAAGGCCCATTCTGCTAGCCATCTGCATCCTGTTGCAGGTGGTTCATACCATCCTCACTATTTGCCACGCCTCCAAGTTTGGTAATCATCAGAAAATTTTGAGATTCTGCTCAGTATTCCAAGATCCAAGTCATTTATATATAGCAAAATGGAGTGGTCCTAGCACTGATCCTTGGGGAACACCACAGTCTACCATCCTCCAGCCTTAAAAGCAACCATTCAACTCACTGTTTTCTGTTCTTAAGCCAATTTTTTTATCCGATTGGAGACAGACCCTCCTATTCCATGAGCTTCAATTTTGTTAACCAGCCTTTTATGTGGTACCTGATCAAATGATTTCTTAAAATCCATATAAACAATATCCACCACATTCCCTTCATCAACCTTCTCTGTTACTACGTCCAAAAATTCAATTAGATTAGTCAAGCATGATCTGCCTTTTACAAATCCATGCTGGTTATTCTTAATCAACGCAAACTTCTCTAATTGTCTGTTGATAGTTACCCTGATTATTGTTTCTAAAACCTTACCCACCGCTGATGTTAAATTAACTGGCCTGTAGTTGCTAGGGCCGTCCTTACACCCTTCCTTGAATAAGGCTGTTGTAATGAGAAGCTTTTTATGTTGTCTAATCACTGAAGGCAGCAGCATAGGTAGATAAGGTGGTTAGGAATGCTTACGGGATACTTGCCTTTATTAGCCGAGGCATAGAATATAAGAGTTGGGGGGTTTTGATGGAGCTGTATAAAACGCTGGCTAGGCCTTAGTTGGAGTACTGTGTACAGTTCTGGTCGCCACAGAAGGATGTGATTGCAATGGAGAGGGTGCAGAGGAGATTCACCAGGATGTTGCCTGGGCTGGAGCATTTCAGTTATGAAGACCGACTAGATAGACTGGGGTTGTTTTCCTTGGAGTGGAGAAGGCTGAGGGGGGACCTGATTGAAGTATACAAAATTATGAGGGGCATTGACAGGATAGATAGGAAGAAACTTTTTCCATTAGCGGAGAGGTCAATAACTAGGGGGCATAGATTTAAGGTAAGGGGCAGGAGTTTTAGAGGGAGTTAAGGAGGACTTTTTTCACCCAGAGGGTGGTTGGAATCTGGAACACACTGCCTGAAGGAGTGGTAGAGACAGGAACCCTCATGACATTCAAGAAATATTTAGATGAGCACTTGAAACGCCATTATATACAAGGTTACGGGCCAAGTGCGGGGAAATGGGATTAGTTATGACAGGTGCTTGATGTTCGGCATAGGCTCGTTGGGCCGAAGGACCTGTTTCTGTGCTGTAAAACTGTATGACTCTATATATGAGATGCATGGAGTTCAGTTGAGTGAAGATTTCAAACAGGTTTATGAACAGCAAACAAGTATATACAGTGCAGAGCTAACTATTTACATGACATGCCTCTTGGTGTTGCAGTTACCAAGTGAGACGGGCATGTAGTCACATGACTGCATCCTGATACTCAGCTTATTAGCATACTAAGATCTTAAAGGTACATTACTCTTAAAGGCAATCACACAACAGGTGTCATATCTGCCACTCTACAATCTTCTGGCACCTCCCCCGTATCCAGGGAAAATGGAAGGTTATGGCAAGACCTTCTGCTATGTTTCTATATATGGTGATAGTGTGGGAAAAAGGCATTGAAGTGGATGATCAGCCATGATCGCATTGAATGGTGGGGCAGGTTCAATGGGCTAAATGGCCTACTCCTGCTCCTATGTTCCTATCTTCATCCCCAATTCCTTTAGCAATCTGGGATGCAAGCCCATCCGGACCAGTTGACTTCTCTCCCCAAAGCCAGCCTTTTTAGTACTTCCCCTCTCTCAATTGTTATCCTATCCATTGCCTCTACTCTCCCTGCTTCTACTGATATTTTGTCAGATTCCATTTCCTCAGTGAAGACTGATACAAAGTGACTGGTTGGGATCCTTCCATCGACGGAAGATGATGAACATGCAGCAAATAAATGGATACAAAGTACTCATTAACTATATTAGCTTTGCACTGCACCTCTAAACATAAATTACCCTCTTTGCCCCTAACAGGCCCCACTCCACCTCTTACTACTCGCTTACTATTTACATACTGGTAGAAGATCTTTGGTTAGCCTTTTATGTTGACTGCCATTCTATTCTCAGATGGAGTTTCATTGGTACGGTGTAGGAGGCCAAGAACAGAGTTCGAGTGGGCACAGAGAATTAAAATGACAGGTGACCTGAAGCTTGGGGTCACACTTGCAGACTGAACGGACATGTTCCACAAAATGGTTTGGTCTGCCCAATGTACAGGAGACGAAATTGTGAGTATTATTGTTGGAGAAAATCCAGATTGTGCCCAATTGTTGAACAAATTCTCCGGACTCAGACGTTGAGAACAAATACTTTATTGCATGATATCATGGGGCAGTAGCACTGGACCGCCTTTAGGTAAGGTGTGCTCCCCCATGATATCATGCAATAAAGTATTTGTTCTCAACGTCTGAGTCCGGAGAATTTGTTCAACAATTGGGCACAATCTGGATTTTCTCCAACAATTATCATATATTATGTTTTACTATATATTACTATATATTGTAGTCTGTGGATTCATTTGGTGAGTGATCACCTGGACTGGTTTCCATCGCCTGATGGGGTCTATCAGAAAAAAATCCTCAGCAATCACATAAACAAATATTAGCTGCCCATCAGACGCACAAACCATTGTAGCTGGACAATAGCACCTGCAAGCACTCAGCCCCGCCCGCGGCTCCGGCTCCGCCTCCTCCTAGCGCTGCCGTTTTGTTCTCGGCTGCTGCCCGCCGATGTGCTCCCTGTCGCTTGGCACCCGCTCCCGACTCCGCCCCCTGCCGTGCTCCCGACTCCGCCCCCTGCCGTGCTCCCGACTCCGCCCCCTGCCGTGCTCCCGACTCCGCCCCCTGCCGTGCTCCACCCCTTCCCTGCACTGCTCCACCCCTTCCCTGCCGTGCTCCACCCCTTCCCTGCACTGCCGCTTTGCTCCCGCTATTCGCGCCTTTCTCGGCCGGACGAAGGACCCCTCCCTCGCCTCAGATCGCGCCTGTTCTGATTGGTTCCTTTAAATCCAAATGGCAGCGCTGATTGGCTGTTGGTTTGAATCGGCGGAGCGGTTGCAGTGAGCGAACGGCATTCAAACTGCGGCGGGAGCTGAGTGGAGCCTGGGCTTCAGTCATCTTCACGTATTCCGCAGGTTTGTCTTGGCGCTCGGCAGGTGAGGGGCGGAGGGTCCAGTACCGTTCTGGTGAGGTGGTCGGTCCTCTTCTCGGGCCATCTGGTGGAATTGCGCCTCGGGTTGTGAACAATATTCGGCCGGTGCCCGCATAGCCCGGGGTATTCAGGGCCTTTAAAGCAGCGTCTTGTGGCTTCGCTGTGACCTTCTGTTTTATATTCAGATTTCCAGGAACTACAGTAATTTCAGTTTTAAAAAAAAATTCTCTTCTTGCTCCGTTAGCTAATCTGTTTCATGGCAGAGGACGCTGACGGGCGATTTAATGGAGGTGTATAAAATTATGAGGGGTTTTTATAGAGTGGATGGGGAAAGGCTTATTTCCATTCGGAAGCAGGTCAATAACCATGGGGCATAGATTTAAAGTAATTAGTGGTAGGATTCTAGGGGAGTTAAGAATCTTTTGACCCAGAGGGTGGTGGGCATTTGGAACTCACTGCTTCAAGGTGCAGGCAGAACCCCTCATCACATTTTAGAACTAGCTAACAGGGCTACGGGCCAACAGCTGGAAGGTGGGATTTGGCTGTTCTGTTATTTTTGCTTGCACGTACCTGATGGGCTAAATGGCCTTCTGTGCTGTAAATTTTCTGTTTCAATGCATGTTGTAATGGCCAAAGAATCCCTGGTTGGTGGAGGAGGAAAATCTGGCGAATTCATGTCCTTGGTCCCCTGAATGACCTGTTGTGGAAAGTGCATACTTGGTGTGAACTCTGGCAGGCTTGGTTGGGATGTTCAAACGAGATGGTCAGCTCATTGGCACTCAGTATTGATCTCCAATAGTTGAGAATGGCTGTAGAAGTGTAAGCAACAAATTTAACTGTTTCTCCTCTAATCTGTGTGGGCACCAGGAGACTCCACAGTGTGTCATTTTGGAGAAATTCTGATTCTTATATTTAAAAATGCTGCATTAACTTGAGAATGCTCTTATAGTTTTGCAGTTTAAATTTGTTTCAACTGTAACTCAAGGTTTGGGTTTATTTGTATTCAACAGACCAACCTGACCATTGCATTCTCAAAAGCTACCCGAACAGTTATCATCTGGGCCTAAGTTATTTTCTGGAAGATATATCACGAGCTTTGGCTTAATACAGGTAGGCGTTCAGATATTTTTGTATTTTACCCTCTTCTTCCCTTTTTAAATTTCTCAACTCTTGCCTGCCATTGTTACATTTCAAGCGGCTAAACAGGAAGACCTGGAATTAGATCGTGCCCAAGTTTTCTTTAAAAATTTCCAGCAATTCTGTACAATGATAGTGAGGTGATAGTAAAAGGCAAACCAACAGTGAGGGCGGTGGATGTTGTCTATATGGACTTTAGTAAAGCCTTTGACAAGGTCCCGCATGGCAGACTGGTGCAAAAGGTGAATTCACACGGGATCAGAGGTGAGCTGGCAAGATGGGTCCAGGACTGGCTCAGTCACAGAAGACAGAGGGTAACACTGGATGGGTGTTTTTCTGAATGGAGGGATGTGACTAGTGGTGTTCCGCAGGGATCAGTGCTGGGACCTTTGCTGTTTGTAGTATATATAAATGATTTGGAGGAAAATGTAGCTGGTCTGATTAGTAAGTTTGCGGGCGACACAAAGGTTGGTGGAGTTGCGGATAGTGATGAGGATACAGCAGGATATAGATCGGTTGGAGACTTGGGCGGAGAAATGGCAGATGGAGTTTAATCCGGACAAATGTGAGGTAATGCATTTTGGAAGGTCTAATGCAGGTGGGAGGTATACAGTAAATGGCAGAACCCTTAGGAGTATTGACAGGCAGAGAGATCTGGGCGTACAGGTCCACAGGTCACTGAAAGTGGCAACGCAGGTGGATAAGGTCGTCAAGAAGGCATAAGGCATCCTTGCCTTCATCGGTCGGGGCATAGAGTATAAAAATTGGCAAGTCATGTTGCAGCTGTACAGAACCTTAGTTAGGCCACACTTAGAATATTGCGTGCAATTCTGGTCGCCACACTACCAGAAGGACGTGGAGGCTTTGGAGAGGGTACAGAGGAAGTTTACCAGGATGTTGCCTGGTCTGGAGGGCATTAGCTATGAGGAGAGGTTGGAAAAACTCGTATTGTTTTCACTGGAACGACGGAGGTGGAGGGGCGACATAATAGAGGTTTACAAAATTATGAGCGGCATGGACAGAGTGGATAGTCAGAAGCTTTTTCCCAGGGTGGAAGAGTCAGTTACTAGGGGACATAGGTTTAAAGTGCGAGGGGCAAAGTTTAGAGGGGATGTGCGAGGCAAGTTTTTTTTACACAGAGGGTGGTGAGTGCCTGGAACCTGCTTCCAGGGGCGGTGGTGGAAGCAGATACGATAGCGACGTTTAAGAGACATCTTGACAAATATATGAATAGGAAGGGAATAGAGGGATATGGGCCCAGGAAGTGCAGAAGGTGTTAGTTTCGGCAGGCACCAAGATCGGCACAGGTTTGGAAGGCCGAATGGCCTGTTCCTGTGCTGTACTGTTCTTTGAGTGTGCAAAATAACATTTACGTCCAAGTCGAACAGGATTCCTTCAGTAATGAAAACAAAGTGCTGGAAATACTCAGCAGGTCAGGCAGCATCTGTGAAGAGAGAAGCGGAGTTGACTTTTCAGGTCTGTGACCTTTCAGATAAAATGTCTCAGACCTGAAAAGTTAACTCTTGCCTCTCTCTCCACAGTTGCTGACTGACCTGCTGAGTATTCCCAGCACTTTCTGTTTCTATTTCAGATTTCCAGCATCTGCAGTATTTGGCTTTTATTTTAGGATTCCTTCAGTGTTCTGTCTGTACTTATTGTGGTAGTCTGCAGACTGCTGCACTGTTCACTCTATATTTCAGTTATTGGCTGTGTTGTGGGACAACCGAATCACCGCACAAAGAGACTTGGATAGGTTGTTCGATCATTTATTCGAGCGTACGCAGGGAGAGATACCACCTTGGTATTCCAAGGTAATACTGTAACTTTACATTAAGTAACACAAACTTAGATACTGTTCATATCATACAATGCATTCAAACAACGGATGATTGCGATCATTGATCATAAACCAATGGTGATTGATTACACGTTCCAGTGAACACACATCCTCAGCCTTACCAATACACATACCAGATGGCTCCATCCCGAGCTGCATATCTTTGTTTCCCATTACACCAAAATTCCACGGTAAAGCATAGCTACCCGACCAGACCCGACGACATGTGTCGGGCTCAGGTTAGGTTGGGTGTCTCTTCCAGGTCCGGCATTCGGGCTCTGGTTGGGTCGGGCTGGACGTGGACACAGTGCAGCCTTGCTCAGGGAGGGAAGTAATCTTCAAAATTAACTTTATTACGGTAGTCTGGTCAGGCGTGGGAAAAAATTAAAGAACTCTGGGCCTGGTTCGAGTTGGATTTGGTCGGGTAGGGCCCGGGTCAGGTTTCAATTTCATACCCGAGCAGGCCTTTATTCCACTGAAAGTGGACTCGAGGCCCCGGCTCCAACCTTGGTTCCTTAATCCTGCCCTATACCCTAGCAGCATGTTTGTTTGTTTATTTTCTCAACCTAACTTAAATTCTGCTGAGATGCCTTCCTAAAATTCAACTTGTTTCTACTTAACCCTTTCAGTCCCCCCCCCCTTTTGTCCCTTAGTCAGCCCAAGATGGCCGACAGACCTGAACAGTGATGTGCTCAACTTTCATTGCTTTCTCCACTTTTTGATACTGGCCAGGTATCAAGTTTAGGGTTGCAAAGGCAATTGATTACACAGTCTGTATGGGTCGGCCCTATAGTAAGGGCTTGCAACCTACTTTCCTGATCCCCGATTTCCCATGTTCCCATACTACTGGCTTCTCCTTGTGCGTCCTCCTGACCCTGTGGACCAAGCATGTCAAATATACAACCATCACTGCTTGGGCAATAACCAAGATGTGGGAGATGATCCTGAACCAGGAGCGTATCTGTATGTTCAAACCCCAATTCCACAGATCCTTCCACCATGTGGTATCATCGATCTGTTTGACCTCTTCTTCCAGCATCTTGGGGTGTATTATACAATACAACAACAAACTATGTACCTGCTGTAACCCCTCACAAATGCCTGTGAGGTATGTTGGCAGTGGTGGGATTGAGTATGAGTACTGTCTCAAGTACTGTGAGGTTTTATTTTATGCTCTGTGACCTGCATGTTGACAGTTTCCCTTTTATATATTTCCACCAGCTCTACCTTGCCCACTCTCACTGGTGACTGTGGGTGTAGAACACTGTGATTAGTTGTGTCCATACTGATATTCTCGTTGTCATAGTCAGACAACATCTCCCTTTTCCCACATATGCAATGTGGGTCGGTTCCATTTCCGCCCGTATTGCTTCCGTTATACAATTGACTGTTGCGTTTAATCCACATTTTGCCTCTTCAGTTATATATATTGGATGTGAATACACCACTGCAGAGGCTCCTATACTACATCTATCTAAAGTAGTACCTATCATTTTCCCCCTCTATTTCTACAGTGTGCGGCGGTTATCTGTGATATCTTATGTAATCTTTGCTTATTACTCCAGTGTTCTCTACTTATAGGGTTTTACTGTGTATTGATTATGCTATAACTGTGATTACTAAGACCACACCTATCAATAGGCTGTTACTGTCGATGCATTTCTCCTCAGTTTTATACACATGTTAAACCTCTGAGGTTCTGGTGATGGAGCAAGTTAGATAAATGGGTGCTTGATATCTGCAGGTGAGCATGGAGCTGTCTCAAGCTCTCCTGAGTCTGCTCAAGTATCCAAGATTCATAAGTGCTGCAGACATCATTCCTAACAACATCCTCTGAGATGTTACACCCCTCGCCAATTAGTTCATGAATGGTCCATGCCTGACTTTCAAGTACGACAACGAAATCCTGAACTGTCCATGTCAGGGTTTGACCCGCACCAAGCTGTCCGCTCTGGATCAATTGTCTCTGTCGAAGGCTTACTTTAAGTTTGGTGCTTAGCGTCTGGACCTTTTGGTTCACTGAAGCCAAGTCAAACAAACGTATGACTGAGGTTCCAGTGTTTAAATAACGTGGTATCATCATTCAATAGACTGTTTTCATTGGTACCTCCCCTGAGCGATGGTCTCCCCCTGCCCCCCCAGCATTTTTTTTATTCATTCATGGGATGTGGGCATCGCTGGCCAGCATTTATTGCCCATCCTTAATTGCCCTTGAGAAAATTGGTGGTGAGCTGCCTTTTTGAACTGCTGCAGTCCATGTGGAGTAGGTACGCCCACAGTGCTGTTCGGAAGGGTGTTCCAGGATTTTGACCCAGTGACAGTGAAGGAATGGCAGCATAGTTCCAAGTCAGGATGGTGTGTGACTTGGAGGGGAACTTGCAGGTGGTGGTGTTATACCTTTGCTTCCCTTGTCCTTCTAAGTGATAGAGATTGCAGGTTTGGAAGGTGCTGTCTAAGGAGCCTTGGTGCGTTGCTGCAGTGCATCTTGTAGATGGTACACACTGCTGCCACTGTGCGTCGGTGGTGGAGGGAGTGAATGTTTGTGGATGGGGTGTCAATCAAGCGGGCTGCTTTGTCCTGGATGGTGTCGAGCTTCTTGAGTGCTGTTGGAGCCGCACCCATCCAGGCAAGTGGAGAGTATTCCATCACACTCCTGACTTGTGCCTTGCAGATGGTGGACAGGCTTTGGGGAGTCATGTGGTGAGTTACTCGCCGCAGGATTCTTAGCCTCTGACCTGTTCTTGTAGCCACGGTATTTATATGGCTACTCCAGTTCAGTTTCTGGTCAATGGTAGCCCTTAGGATGTTGATAGTGGGGATTCAGCGATGGTAATGCAGTTGAATGTCAAGGGGAGATGGTTAGATTCTCTCGTTGGAGATGGTCATTGTCTGTAACATTCGCACCACACTTGTCACTTATCAGCCCAAGCCTGGATATTGTCCAAGTCTTGCTGCATTTCTACATGGTCTGCTTCAGTATCTGAGGAGTCACGAATGGTGCTGAACATTGTGCAATCATCCGCGAACATCACCACTTCTGACGTTTATGATTGAAGGAAGGTCATTGATGAAGCAGCTGAAGATGGTTGGGCCGAGGACACTACCCTGAGGAACTCCTGCAGTGGTGTCCTGGAGCACAGATGATTGACCTCCAACAACCACAACCATCTTCCTTTGAACTAGGTATGACTCCAGCTAGCGGAGGGTTTTCCCCCTGATTCCCATTGACCTCAGTTTTGCGAGGGCTCCTTGATGCCATACACTGTCAAATTCTGTCTTGATGTCAAGGGCAGTCACTCTCACCTCACCACTTGAGTTCAGCTCTTTTGTCCATGTTTGAACCAAGGCTGTAATGAGGTCAGGAGCTGAGTGGCTCTGGCGGAACCCAAACTGAGCGTCACTGAGCAGGTTATTGCTAAGCAAGTGCTGCTTGATGGCACTCTTGATGACACCTTCCATCACTTTACTGATGATGGAGAGTATGCTGATGGAGTGGTAATTTGCCGGGTTGGACTTGTCCTGATTCTTGTGTACAGGGCATACCTGGGTAACTTTCCACATTGCAGCGTAGATGCCTGTGTTGTAGCTGTACTGGAACAGCTTGGCTAGGGGCGCGGGAAGTTGTGGAGCACAGGTCTTTAGTACTATTGCCGGAATATTGTCAGAGCCCAGAGTCTTTGCTGTATCCAGTGCCTTCAGTCGTTTCTTGAGTGGAGTGGTTTCAATTGGCTGAAGTCTGGCATCTGTGTTGCTGGGGACTTCAGGCGGAGACCGAGATCGATCATCAACTCGGCACTTCTGGCTGAAGATTGTTGCAAATGCTTCAACCTTATCTTTCGCATTGATCTGATAGGCTCGCTCATCATTGAGGATGGGGATATTTGTGTAGCCACCTCCTCCAGTTAGTTGTTTAATTGGCCACCACCATTCACGGCTGGATGTGGCAGGACTGCAGAGCTTAGATCTGATCTGTTGGTTATGGGATCGCTTGGCTCTGTCTATCGCATGCTGCTTACGCAGTTTGGTACACAGATTGTCCTGTGTTGTAGCTTCACCAGGGTGACACCTCATTTTGAGGTATGCCTGGTGCTGCTCCTGGTATGCCCTCCTGCCCTCTTCATTGATCCAGGGTTGGTCTCCTGGCTTGATGGTAATGGTCGAGTGGGGGATATGCTAGGCCATGAGGTTACAGATTGTGGTTGAATGCAATTCTGTTGCTGCTGATGGCCCACAGTGTTTCATCGATGCCCAGTTTTGCATTGCTAGATCTGTTCAAAATCTATCCCATTTAGCATGGTGGTAGTGCCACACAACACGATGGAGGGTATCCTCAATGTGAAGGCGGGACTTTGTCTCCACAAAGACTGTGTGGTGGTGACTCCTACCAATACAGTCATGGACAGAAGCATCTGCAGCACGCAGATTGGTGAGGACGAGGTCAAATATGTTTTCGCCTCTTGTTGGTTCCCTCGCCACCTGCCGCATACCCAGTCTAGCAGCTATGGCCTTTAGGGCTCGGTCAGTAGTAGTGCTACTGAGCCACTCTTGGTGATGGACATTGAAGTCCCCTGCCTCGAGTACATTCTGTGCCCTTGCCACCCTCAGTGCTTCCTCCAAGTGGTGTTCAACGTGGAGAAGTACTGACCCATCAGCTGAGGGAGCAGTCGGTGGTAATCAGCAGGAGGTTTCCTTGTCAATGTTTGACCTGGTGCCATTAGACTTCAAGGGGTCTGGAGTCGATGTTGAGGACTCCCAGGGCAACTCCCTCCCTACTGTAGACCACTGTGCCACCACCTCTGCTGGGTCTGTCCTGCCAGTGGGACAGGACATACCCGGGGATGGTTATGGCAGTGTCTGGGACCTTGTCTGTTCGGTATGATTCAGTGAGTATGACTATGTCAGGCTGTTGCTTGACTAGTCTGTGGGACAGCTCTCCCAACTTTGGCACTAGCCCCCAGATGTTAGTAAGGAGGACTTTGCAGGGCCGACAGGATTTGCCTTTGTTGTTTCTGGTGCATAGGTCAATGCTGGGTGGTCCGTCTGGTTTAATTCCTTTTTATTAACTTCGTAGTGGTTAGATACAACGGAGTGGCTTGCTGGGCCATTTCAGAGGGCATGTAAGAGTTAACCACATTGCTGTGGGTCTGGAGTCACATGTAGGCCAGACCAGGTAAGGACAGCATATTTCCTTGTTTAAAGGACATTAGGACATTGAACCAAGATGCCTGCGTTATTACTTGTTTTGCCAAAGACTTATACGATGTCCAGGTTTCCACCAGGCAACACTGAGGTAATTTAATGTCTGAAATGTTTCGGACTGCGGGTACCAGCACATGGTGTACGCTATCATACAAAGTCTTACTAGTTTTTGTCACCAGTAGCCCATTCTCTGGTTTAGGGTTTCGTGTTGGGCAAGGTGGGTGTGGGGGGATGGTTGGTGTCTGTTAATTGTGACCTTGGAGTCTGTTCTGTTTGATCCTTGTGGTCTTGGTCCGTTGAGCTGTTCTGGTATGATCTGTTTGTCACTTGATCGGTTGAACCTTCGCCGATTCCCAGTCCTGGGAACATCTGTATTATCAATGGCATTCTGTAAGATATAATGAGCCTTCCAGTCATCACTGGTCAGCCGTGATTAAAATCTGAAATACAAAATCAGTCAGTTACATGTTACAGCTGTGTCCAGTGTTTCCAGCGTCCTTTCCCTCTAATGTCCAAACAGGCGCAGGTGTCACAGGTCATTATTACCTCGTAGTGTCCTATCCACCGAGGCGCAAACCCCGGTTTCTCAGGCATTACCTTTACCATTACTTTATCTCCCACACTAGGCACCTTCACCTGTTTCTCTTGTCCGTTTCTATATCCTGTATTATCTGTTGGTTTGGGTGGGGATGCTGGGGCTGGTGGTGTCTGTCTGTGATGTATGTCTGAGATCTTTGCTTACCTCCCCCTCAAGGGTCCTGATGTCTTGGGTCATGGCCAGACTTTCAAATGCAGCTTTTTTTTATATTTAAAAAAAAACTCTGGCAAGAATCAAAGTACCAGTCTTAACTACACTTTCCTGACTTTCATTGGAAAGTTCTAGGCTTCTTGGAAATTCTACACTAAATTAATTTAATGGTTGAATTCTAATTAGCTCCTGCATCAGTCAGATCTAATTGCCAATTCCTATTAATAATAATTCTATTTCCTTCATGAGCCCTGGAGAAACTGTACAGTCATAATTCTTTAAAACAGAAATAGACATTCCCATTTGATTCCAGGCATTACCATAGTTTTGTTTTCTCTATCTTCGATGACATTTTAATTTCTTAAAAGTAGCTTGCTAAATTACACTGGATTTTCGACATCTCTAATTATTCCAAATTCAGGTAACAGGGATAGCAGGTTTTGTTAATGTTCCATTTAATTTCTCCCCAAAAGATACTTGGGAACCACCTAGTCTGTTTTTTTTTAGGTTTCTAAAAATTTGATTTATCCCCTTAAATGTCAGAAATTTCCTTTCGAGTGCTTTAAATAACCACTCATACCAATTTAATTTTGTATATCGATTCCAATTTCTTATGCCCAGACTTGGTGGTATTGCATGTTTCTTTTTACATTGAAGACGGAAGTGCTTGCAACTATCTCTCCTTCTCAAGCACTTTGTCTTATAGATGACCAGATGCTATAACATTTGCCTGCAGTTATGTTCTTAGTTTGTTTAGTTTAGAGATACAGCACTGAAACAGGCCCTTCGGCCCACCGAGTCTGTGCCGACCATCAACCACCCATTTATACTAATGCTACACTAATCCCATATTCCTACCACATCCCCACCTGTCCCTATATATTTCCCTACCACCTACCTATACTAGGGGCAATTTATAATGGCCAATTAACCTATCAACCTGCAAGTCTTTGGCATGTGGGAGGAAACCGGAGCACCCGGAGGAAACCCACGCAGACACAGGGAGAACTTGCAAACTCCGCACAGGCAGTACCCAGAATCGAACCCGGGTCCCTGGAGCTGTGAGGCTGCGGTGCTAACCACTGCGCCACTGTGCCGCTCTTAAATTCTTAAAGCTGCTGGATCTCTTGCTGTGGCCTCCGTTCTCATGTGGCCTTGGAACCTACCGTCACCTGCTTTAAAAAACACAAAGAATCTATTGTGGCTCTGCCCCTGAGCCCAATGGGTTAATTTGTCCAATTATATGTCAATTTAGAAATTTAAAATTTAATAATGTCTAAGCTGCAGCAGGATTAATTTCTTTGGCTCCGCCTGCTGGAGACAAACCTTCAGATGCTTCACGTCACATAACTTTTAGAAAAAACTTTCCCTATTGAAAAAGAACAAAACTCCATTTTAAACTTTTTTTTTCCCCAATTCTTTTGGTATTCTTGGGGTTTAAAACAAAATCTTTAGCAACACTGTCAACTTCAAAGGAAAGCATTCTCCATTAGGGAAGACAGCAGTTTAGATTAAACTCCAATTGTTTCCAAACTTTTAGCATCTTTTGCATTAAAGGCTCCCTCAACTTGACAAAATAAACTTGAAAGTTCATTGTGGCCACCACAACTTAACAGGTTAGTTAACCTTAATAGTATAAACTTAATCGCACTGAATAGCACGTGCATTTTTTTTTTCAGAAAAGGCACATTACACTTTTTTTCTTCAGGTGTCTTTTCAAATGACAAATAAAACCCAAAAACTAAAAAGTTATTTAATGTTCTTGAAACAAAATCGTTTAACACTAGCTTCTTACACAAACTTTAAACATTCCAATTTTTCCCATATCTCCTTTTTGTCCTTCTCTCCTTTAAAGCAATATCCAATTCCTGACATTTACTACTTAAAAACAGTCAATAAGACATGTCCTAAATTTAAACTGCAAAAAACAAGAACAGATTTTAAACTTTGGTCCAATTAAAGTCGTGTTTTAAACTTCAAATTGGGTTTCTGCCAGACATCCTCAGACCTTCAAGGCTGAAGCTGATCTCTTAGAAAATTGTTCATTGCCTTTTCACAGTTGCAAAACCAACCTTTAAAATAAAAATTAAACTTTAACTTAAAATAATTTTGTTTTATATCCCATTCCTGGGTGCACTATCTTAAATTGAAATGAACATGCTCAACAATCACAATTATTCAATTCCAAACTTAGACAATTGATTCCTGTAATGGGTTATGAATTCAAAGTACCAAAATCTGTGTTCAATTCCCTGTCCCGATCCTAAGGAACACACACTAAGTTCAACTTGTTTGCACCCAAAACATGACTCAAGATTCCCACAAAAATATATGTTTAAAAGTAGAACAAGTAACAGACTTGTGCTTTCAGCATTAAAGCCGGGCAACAAAGATTTTAACGACTCAGCTCCACAGTACACAGTCATGTAGGCTTGAACAAAGACATGGTAACTTGTTTTTATTCACTTGAAATTTCACTAAAAACAGTCTTTTTATGTTGCTCTGCTATAAACTTAGTCATGTGGGCCCCAGTCAGAAAACATTTAGTTACTCAACTTCTTATGACATTTTGCTAGCTTCCCGTTGTCACCCAGCGTGGTCCCCTATCCCCCTTTGTCTCTCCTGACTAGCGCGGCTTCGCGTTCGATATACCTTACAGTAAGTAGTTCTGACCTCTGCGCGGCTTTGGATTTACTGTCCCGCCAGTGTGGTTCTGCCTCCTTTATCAGTGCACTTGCTGTCCTGAATCCTCCTTCAGATTTCTTTGAATACTTGACCGGAACTTCACTCGGATAGGCTTACTTCCCTAACTATGGGTGGTAAATATACTCACCCGTTTGCAGTGCCGGTCCGATGCAAGTATCCTGCCAAACTGTTGTGGGACAACTAAATCATCACACGTGGAGACTCTGGTAGAGGTTTTCGATCGTTTATTCAAGCGTACGCAGGGAGAGATACCACCTCGGGTATTCCGAGGTAATATTCTAACTTTACATTCAGGACCACAAATTTGTATACCATTGTTATCTTACAATGTGTTCAAACAACGGATGATTGATCATAAAACAATGGTGATTGATTACACGTTCCAGTGAACACACATCCTCAGTCTGATCAATATACACACCAGATGGCTCCATCCTGAGCTTCCACGGAAACCGTGGTTTTGAGGCCCCGGCTCCAACTTTTGCTCCCTAATCCTGTCCTTTACCCTAGCAGCATGTTTGTTTCTTTTTTCACTGGCAGAATCAAGAATTACAGATTGTAGACTCTGAAGCCATCTGCTTGAATCCCCCCAGAAGGAGGGAGAAAAGGTAAAGAACATATCTTGTGATTACTCATCACAATGCAATAACTGATTTGTTACCTGAAAGGGGCAAAATTGTACATATTTACGTGCATCGTACCTGAAGACTGGTGCCTGTGGAACTATACTCCAGCATGGTTCAGGAATTTTTTTCAAAATTTGCTCAAGGGATGAATGTCACTGGCAAGGTGAACATTTATTGTCCATCCCTAATTTCCTTTGAGAAGGTGGTGAACTACCTTTTTTAGAACTGCTGCAGGCCTTGTGGTTTAGGTACATCCACAGTGTTATTAAGGAGGGATTTCCAGGATTTTGACCCAGTGACAATGAAGGAATGGCAGTATAGTTCCAAGTCAGGATGCTGTGTGGCTTGGAGGGGTACTTGCAGGTGGTGGTGTTATACCTTTGCTTCCCTTGTCCTTCTAAGTGATAGAGATTGCAGGTTTGGAATGTTGCTGTAGTGCATCTTGTAGATGTTGCACACTGCTGCCTCTGTGCTGGTGGTGGATGGGTTACCAATCAAGTGAGCTGCTTTATCTTGGATGGTGTTGAGCTTTTTGAGTGTTGGAGCTGCACCCATCCAGGCAAGTGGAGACTATTCTATCACACTCCTGACTTGTGCCTTTTAGATGGTGGACAGGCTTTGGGCAGTCAGGAAATGAGTTAATGCAGAATTTCTCGCCTCTGACTAGCTCTTGTATCCACTGTATTTATGCGTCTGGTCCAGTTAAGTTTGAGTTCTGATGAATGGTCATCAGCCTGCAGCATAAATCTGTTTCTCTCTCCCCACAAATGCTTCCTGACCTGCTAAGTATTTCCAGCATTTTCTGTTTTTATTTGTTTCTGATCAATGGGCGCCCTCAGAATGTTGATGGTTGGGGATCCAAGGATGGTAATGCAATGTTGTGGGAAGATGATTAGATTCTCTCTTATTGGAGATGGTCATTGCCCGACACTTGTATGGCGTGAATGTTACTTGCCTTTTTTTTGGCCCATGCGTTAATGTTTACGCCTTGCTGCGTGTGGTCACGGACTGCTTTGGTATCTGAGGAGTTGCAAATGGTTCTGAACACTCTGCAATCATCGGCAAACATCCCTACTTCTGACCTTTTATGATGGAGGGAAGGTCATTGAAGCAGATGAAGATTGTTGGGCCTAGGACATGAAAGCAAAACACTGATACTGTAAATACTCAGGTCAGGGAGCAGCTATGGGAGAAATGAATTTAGTGTTCGATCTATCCCGTTCCAATGGAAGGTGAAACAGGTTTTAAGCAACTACAGAGGCAGGAAAAGAACAATAAGGAAGGTCTGACGGGGTGGAAGGCCGGCGATATTAAATGTTGAAAGCGGTGATGGTGTAAAGCAAAAGGAGATGATTGGATAGGTAAAGAAATAAAAAAAGTTGGCTTCAGAGGTATGAAGGTATGCAGTAAATGGCAAAACCCTTAGGAGTATTGACAGGCAGAGAGATCTGGGCGTACAGGTCCACAGGTCACTGAAAGTGGCAACGCAGGTGGATAAGGTAGTCAAGAAGACATACGGCATGCTTGCCTTCATCGGTCGGGGCATAGAGTATAAAAATTGGCAAGTCATGTTGCAGCTGTACAGAACCTTAATTAGGCCACACTTAGAATATTGTGTGCAATTCTGGTCGCCACACTACCAGAAGGACGTGGAGGCTTTGGAGAGGGTACAGAGGAGGTTTACCAGGATGTTGCCTGGTCTGGAGGGCATTAGCTATGAGGAGAGGTTGGATAAACTCAGATTGTTTTCACTGGAACGACGGAGGTGGAGGGGCGACATGATAGAGGTTTACACGGTTATGAGCGGCATGGACAGAGTGGATAGTCAGAAGCTTTTTCCCAGGGTGGAAGAGTCCATTACTAGGGGACATAGATTTAAGGTGCGAGGGGCAAAGTTTAGAGGGGATGTGTGAGGCAAGTTTTTTTACACAGAGGGTGGTGAGTGCCTGGAACTTGCTGCCAGGGGAGGTGGTGGAAACAGATACGATAGCGACGTTTAAGAGACATCTTGACAAATGCATGAATAGGAAGGGAATAGAGGGATATGGGTCCCGGAAGTGCAGAAGGTGTTAGTTTAGGCAGTTATCAAGATCGGCGCAGGCTTGGAGGGCCGAATGGCCTGTTCCTGTGCTGTACTGTTCTTTGTGAATGAAAATCATGACCAGCTGCTGCCAACTAAAAAAAAAAAAAAATGGGGGCAAACATTATGATCTGAAATTGTTGAACTCCATGTGGAATCTAATTAGATTGTAAAGTCCCTAATGGAAAATTGAGGTGCTTTTCTTTGACCTTAAAGTTGAACTTAATTGGAACAGTGTAGGAGGTTACGGACAGAGGTCAGTTTGGTAGTGAGGTGGGGAATTAAAATGACAGATGGCTGGAAGCTCATTGTCAGGCTTGCAGACTGAACAGAGGTGTTCAGCAAAACAGTCACCCAATCTATATTTGGACACCACCAATGTTCCCCCTCCAACTACCAAATGTAGAGCAGTGAATACAGTATACTAAATTGAAAGTACAAGTAAATCACTATTTCACGTGGCAGAAATGTTTGGAGCCCTGGACAGTGGGAAGGGATGAGGTAGAAGTACAAGTGTTGTACCTCCTGCGCATGCATGGAAAGGTGCTGTGGGAAGGGGATGAGTAAATTGGAAGGTCATGGAGGGAATGGTCCCTTTGGGATGCTGAAGGGGGAGAGGGAAGATGTTTGGTCATGGCATTATGCTGGAAGTGGGCGAAATGGCAGTGGATGATCTGGTGAACGTGAAGTCTGGTGGGTGAAAGGTGAAAAGAAGAGGAACCCTATGTGATTCTGGAAGGGAGGGGAAGGGGTAGAACGGATGTGTGGGAAATGGAACAGACGCGGTCAAGGGCCTGTCTGCCAAGGTGAGGGAGTCCTTGGTTGATGAACAAGGTTCATCAACAGGTTGTATTTATATAGTGCCTCTAATGCAACAAAATGTCACAAGGCACCTCATGAGCATTATAAAACACAATGACAGCAAGTCACATAAGGAGATATTGGGGCAGATGGCCAACAGCTTGGTCAGCGAGCTAGATTTTGTGTCTTAAAGGAGGAAAAAGAGATGGAGAGCTTGAGGGAGGGAATTCCAGAACTGAAGACTCGGGCAGCAGAAGGCACAGTTGTAATTTTTAAATTGGGGATGCTGAAGCAGGCAGAATTATAGGAGTACAGGTAAGTGAACTTTGCATCCTCTCTGATCAGGAGTATATCTTTACTGTCCAGTTTTTAGTTAAATGATGGCAGGGCCTGGGGATTTTAACAAACTATTCACTGTTTGTACTGGGTGTTATGATCTCGTGCATGCTGGCATGTGCATTCCCCTGTCTTCTCGGCGGGGGAGTTGTAGGCTGCTGTAGTGGGGACAGATTGATTGTGGACCAACGAAAAGGTTTATTTTGTGTGAGAGTGGACGGAAGACAATTTTCGAAAAATTTGTTTGATGCACAATAACATACCGAAATTCATGGTCTTGCTGCTGCTATGGGCTAAACTTACTGGTAGGTTATCATTCCAAACTAAATGGAACTAACCTCAATTACAAGCAGTACATATTGCTTTCTCAGCTTCCCTCTAGCTATCTAGGGAGCCATATTTTTGTGTGGCTGGTAGTTTGAGTCTAAAGCTAACTCCCCTTTATTTGCAAGAGAGGAAATAAAACACTCCTTCGTCACTCCCTTGCATGTCAGTGTGTTAGCCTGCTGAGCTGTCATCAGTTGCTACCTTGAATAAAATGTTGCCGCCTTCATCGGGTCACTTGTGGCCCCAGTCCGTTCAGCTAGGCCTTCCTGCCAGGCATGTTGAATGAAAACTCGGTACAAACTGTTCTAGGATGTGCTCAATAATGTCAAATTGTCTCAATGTAATCATATTAGGCAAAAGTAAGCAGTTTTAATGGTTCTCCCATTTTCTTTCAGGATAATCCATTAACTTTCCAAGTCCCTTGTGTATTGATAGCAGTTACTTTTTGTAAACTGAATCCTGGTGTTATATCAAAAACATAATACAAATTAAACCAGTAATTTCTTCTAAGCCAAATAGGTAAAAGTCTCAATGTCACACTTCTGTTAGTGGATATCTTCGATATGTTGGTAATAAAAACAATATGAAGAGTCCATTATCTGATGATGAAACTAAAAGAAAGAAAAAAATGATGCATTTCAGGTGAATTCTTCAAGTGAGAACCAGGTCCAATACAATAAGTTGAGAGGGGAAGTAAAGAGGGAAAATAAGACTGGCAAAGAGAGAATATGGTAATAGAATGGCAGTGAACATAAAAGGGAACCCAAAAATCTTCCAGCAGCATGTAAATAATCTGGCAGTAAGAGGTGAACTGGGGCCTATGAGGAGCAAGGAGGGTAATGTATGCCTAGAGGCATAGGGCAAGGCTAGAATACTTAATGAGTACTTTGTATCTGTGCTCACAAAGGAAGAGGAATCCGGCAAAATATCAGTAGAAGGAGAGAGAGTAGAGGCAATGGACAGGGTAAAAATTGCGAGGGAGGCGGTACTGGAAAGGCTGGTTATGCTTAGCATCGATAAGTCACCTGCTCTGGATGGCTTGTGTCCCAGGTTGCTAAAGGAAGTTGGGGTGGAGACAGCAGCAAGGCTTGCCATAATTTTCCAATCTTTCCTGGATATGGGGGAGCTGCCAGAGGATTGGAGAGTGGC